>NC_091127.1:140967442-141274942 GCF_040183065.1 Periplaneta americana
CCAGCGCTATACCAACTCGCCAACCAGGTCGACCCAACGAAGGAGAGTTTTATAAAAGCGTAATGAACAAGGTGGCTGAAATAATTTGTCTAATGAAAGTTGTTAATTAATTTTGAAAAAACTGCGGATTTCTCGACTAAATATCCAGAAGAGAATTCAGAAAATTTCTGATTCTGTTCGCGAGGCATATATATTTTGAAAAGCAAGAATATTTGTATATATTTTTAATTGGTTCTTGATTATAGTAGTGACATTACTGATAGAGCAAAGCTTGCGATTTTTATTCGCGGGGTTGATGAAGAACTCAATGTTAGTGCACGAACCACCAGTGGTTGTAGTTTTCATGCCAAGTACCTCTCCCCCGTCTCCTTATTTCTTAGCCTGTCACTCGTGTGTAATCACTGCCGTTCGAGTTTTGGTCACCGCTGATGTACAGACTGCGTGTCATAAATTATTTTGTGCGAGATCGTGCGTATTTGCTTGTTTTCCACACAGAACCAATACGCGGTAAGTGTAAATACCACATTCAGTATTCCCAACGTAACACACATAACAATTTCCCTCTTCTTATCGCTTAAGCGCGACATTCATTTTACTGCTTTAGGCTTTTAACATATTATTTTTAGAGACGTTTAACATAGTAATAATTATAAATTAGAAACTTACCACTGCAATTTCACCTAAATTGCAATGTTAATTATTGTTTTTAAATATTTGCAAAAATTAAGTAAAGTCTACTACTCCACGAAACGTATTGTATTCCTGATACAAGTAACATTAAGGAAGCCGTGAAAAAATCAACAAGATTCCAGATGCGGATGTTATTACTGCAATGTGTTATATAAATAATATTGTTAAAATATTAAAATGAAAAATAAATCATTACATAACCTTACCGTTTGTTTTAAGTTCGCATTTATAGACTGGGGAAAAAAAGACAGACGTATATCACGGACTGCTGGAGTATAGTAAACACAGAAAACATTTTACAGCAACAATGTTGAAGAAAGATATTTTGGTTTTCCGAAGTTGCCGTCATTAAAGAGAAACCAATATGGAGATTGCATTGCAACTAATTATAAATTCGTCTTTCAGGTATGTAATAAACGATCTTCGCACAAAATAATGTACGATACACGAGCGGTATGTTTGTTTTCATGTTCTCGGAAATTAAAAAAGCTCAACTACGTTTCGCTTTTTCAATCTTTTCCTCGCCCATGAAAACGTCAACATACCGCTCTTGTAACGTATATTACTATTATTAAGTTGCATATTTTGAGAATAGTAGAAAGGAAAAATAGAAGGTTCAAGGAAACTGCCGACAAATAATTTAGGTCTAATTAAACCATTATTATTATTATTATTATTATTATTGGTATTATTACTACTACTACTACTCTACTATTATTTATAAAATTTATTTATTTTACTTATAACAAGTGGTTTAGCTCACTCAATGTTTCCCAAAAATTTGGCGCCACTGCGTACAAAGTCATTTTGCGTGGTCAAGATAAATGGGACACTCTGTATAATTACGACAGGGTAAGAGAATGTAGAGAATTCAAGAAGCGGAAATTTTGTTACTTTAAGTAAGAAAGCAATCTGTATAAATGTGATGATTTACGATTTAACAGATCATTCCTTAAACTATAATCATTACTGTTTTAATTTCTACGTAATAGATATGGTGAGAAAATGTCTCATTTCACGAAACTCATTTTTGCAACGCTTTGAAGCGAGTGGTTGTGATCGGTTGCCCTGCTGTTTAATTCCAGCGCTGCTCAACGCCGCTCGATACGTGGGGGGAGGCGTCGACAGAACTGCTGAAGTAGCTTAACGCAACATGCAATTGTCAGCCATTAGTATGCTAATAGGGACACGCCTGCCATAATGCAGTCACATAAACACTTGATGCATGTCACGGGCTCTTGACCTGCTGCAACTCGCAGCCAATTGTTGTGCCTGCCGCGTGGTTCGCAGCACTCGGCGGGAGGGCGGGCATTCCTCTCCGATGCCCTGCTGAGTAGTATATGACACTGAATTGTTCTTATATCCTAGAGATTACTTGTGCACACATTTCTATGCAAACAGCCTCAAGTGTAAATCCCGACTAGGATAATCAATGCAATTTCTGTACCGGCTGCCATTTCTCAGTCGAGTGTCGCCGGTTTCAAGGCCGTCTCTCACTCCCCTAATTCCTGTCACATGTGCTACACTAGGTTATTCAGAGAATATGACGGAAACATGGAAGTATGATATACTATCGTTACAGAAGATGTTATATCAGAGTCCATTTCTTTGTACTTTTAGAGAATTGCTTATCTTTCTTCGATAGGATTCTAGTAATAGTACGTTACAAGAGCGGTATGTTGACGTTTTCATGGTCGAGGAAAAGATTGAAAACGCGAAACGTAGTTCAGCTTTTTTAATTTCCGAGAACATGAAAACAAACATACTGCTCGTGTATCGTACATTATTTTGTGCGAAGATCGTTTATTACACACCTGAAAGACGAATTTCTAATTAGTTGCAATGAAATCTCCATGTTGGTTTCTGTTTAATGACGCCAACTTCGGAACACCAAAATATCTTTCTTCAACATTGTTGCTGTAAAATGTTTTCTGTGTTTACTATACTCCAGCAGTCCGTGATATACGTCTGTCTTTTTTTCCCCAGTCTATAAATGCGAACTTAAAACAAACGGTAAGGTTATGTAATGATTTATTTTTCATTTTAATATTTTAACAATATTATTTATATAACATATTGCAGTAATAACATCCGCATCTGGAATCTTGTTGATTTTTTCACGGCTTCCTTAATGCTACTTGTATCAGGAATACAATAAGTTTCGTGGAGTAGTAGACTTTACTTAATTTTTGCAAATATTTAAAAACAATAATTAACATTGCAATTTAGGTGAAATTGCAGTGGTAAGTTTCCAATTTATAATTATTACTATGTTAAACGTCTCTAAAAATAATATGTTAAAAGCCTAAAGCAGTAAAATGAATGTCGCGCTTAAGCGATAAGAAGAGGGAAATTGTTATGTGTGTTACGTTGGGAATACTGAATGTGGTATTTACACTTACCGCGTATTGGTTCTGTGCGGAAAACAAGCAAATACGCACGATCTCGCACAAACTTATATTAAATTAATTCTAATCATTTTACTAGCTATCTCAAATTGATTATAATTGATTGAATTACATAGCTTGGATAAAAAGTAATGGCAACACTGCTGTCACGTGACGATGGTGCGTTCGAGAGCTGCCAGCTGTGTGGACATGAACAAGGACTGTTAGATGAGTTAGTGCAGCCATCGGCGACAGTACTCTGTCAATCTACTGCAGTGTGTAGAACTTTCACTTTCATAGGGATAGTGCGAGCGCCCTAAGACCATCCTTACAAAACTAGAGCAACGTTTCTGGATCAAAATTGAAATGACACCAGGTCATAGTGCACAAGAATGTTTTCAGGGACTGCGTGAAGCATGTGGCGATGCAGCGTTGCCATATCGCACAGTTGCACGATGGGTTAAAGCGTTCCGGGAAGGCCTTGTTGCACCGGTACCAAAGGGAAGGTGACGACTTTCTTGGACGAATCGTCGCTATGGACGAAACCTGGACTCGCTCGTATGAACCAAACTTGAAACGCCAATCAAATGAATGGAAGCATCCCGGTTCTCCTCGTCCAAAGAAAGTGCGCCCTACACAAAGTGCTGTGAAGGAGATGTTCATTGTGGCGTATGACATTGATGGGGTAATACTGCACCACGCTGTACCTCCAAGACAGACGGAATACGCGGACTACTGGAACATCCACCGTACTCACCCGATATGATCCATGCGATTATGATCTTTTCACCAAAGTGAAAGAACCACTGCGAGGGACCCGGTACAATACCAGAGATGAAATTATCCGTGCTTTAGGGCGGTCAGTACGGAACATCAACAAATATGGACGCGCTGATGGTGTACGACGCCTTCCAAACATTTGGCAAAAGGTACTAATAAGGGGGGCGACTATGTAGAAGGTACGTAAATGTTGTACCCCTGTGAATGAAGGCATGTCAGAAATATCGAACTGTTGCCATTACTTTTCATCCAACCCAAGTAAATTAGCTCTTAAATTAAGTTACTACATTATCTTATAGCTTTATTTAAATTTAAATAAACATGTACTAGTCGTTAGAACTTAACTGAAGAATATTGTTGGATAATGTTTTAAGGGTACTGTAAATATTCGTAATTTAAATATGTATTGTATTTTAGTTTTGGAATTGAACGGGTTACATCAACTGCTTGTCTATGCGGATGACGTGAATATATTAGGAGAAAATCAACAAGCGATAAGGGAAAACACGGGAATTTTACTGGAAGCAAGTAAAGAGATAGCTTTGGAAGCAAATCTCGAAAATGCAAAGTATATCGTACGAAATGGAAATATAAAAATTGGAAATTTATATTTTGAAGAGATGGAGAAGTTCAAATATCTTGGAGCAACAGTAACAAATATAAATGATACTCGGGAGGAAATTAAACACAGAATAAATATGGGGGAAATGCGTGTTATTATTCGGTTGAGAAGCTTTCATCATCCAGTCTGCTGTCAAAAAATCTGAAAGTTAGAATTTGTAAAACAGTTATATTACCGGGTGTTCTTTATGGTTGTGAAACTTGGACTGTCACTTTGAGAGAGAAACATAGGTTAAGGATGTTTGAGAATAAGGTGCTGAGGAAAATATTTGGGGCTAAGAGGGATGAAGTTACAGGAGAATGGAGAAAGTTACACAACGCAGAGCTGTACGCATTGTATTCTTCACCTGACATAATTAGGAACATTAAATCCAGACGTTTGAGATGGGCAGGGCATGTAGCACGTATGGGCGAATCCAGAGATGGATATAGAGTGTTATTTGGGAGGCCAGAGGGAAAAAGACCTTTAGAGAGGCCGAGACGTAGATGGGAAAATAATATTGAAATGGATTTGAGGGAGGTGGGATATGATGATAGAGAATGGATTAATCTTTCTCAGGATAGGGACCAATAGCGGGCTAATGTGAGGGCGGCAATGAACCACCGGGTTCCTTAAAAGCCAGTAAGTAAGTAAGTAATTACGTAAGTAAGTATTGTATTGATTAAGGTTGGTTGAGTGTAAAAGTGGCCTGAAGTCTGCAAACGAAAATAAATCATTCTATTTTATTCTATAGGAACCAGGGATATTTTCGATGTCCGATAACCTGTTTCAATATATTATACTGGATGATTCACGAGGAGTTACCGCCATTTACGGAAAATAATCCCGAAGACATTTTGAGTCGGCCTCGGTAGCGTAGTAGTTGGTATAGCGCTGGTCCTCTATGCTCGAGGTTGCGGGTTCGATTCCGGCCTAGATCGATGACATTTTAGTCCACGCCTGTGGAGGAACGGTTAGCACGTCTAGCCGCGAAACCAGGTGGCCCTGGTTCGATTCCCGGTCGGGACAAGTTAATTGTTTGAGGTTTTTTCCGGGGTTTTCCCTCAACCCAATATGAGCAAATGCTGGGTAACTTACGGTGTTGGAGCCCGGACTCATTTCACCGGCATTATCACCTTCATCTCATTCAGACGCTAAATAACCAAAGCTGTTGATAAAGCGTCGTAAAATAACCTACCGGTACTAAATAAATCGATGGCATTTAAGTATGTTTAAATGCGACAGGTTCCTGTCAGGAGATTTACTGGCTGTGAAAGAATTCCTGCGGGAGAAAATTCCGGCACACCGGCGACGCTGATATAACCTCTGCAGTTGCGAGCGTTATTAAATAAACCATAATTTAAAAAAATATATTTTGAGCAAAAAAAGTTATATAAACATGGGTTCTATTCCCAATATTTTCAGAGTTACATAATTTGAAGTTTAAAAGTCATGTTGAAGTTAAAGTTCAGATAATTTCAATGATAACAAAAATTATATTACAATTTCAGCCAACAACATATCAGATTGGTACAAAACAAGTTTTATTACATTGATCACATTATTTTGACATATGATAATGTTCCTATACTGTTTTATTTATTATGTGAAATTTATATTTTAAATTTCACTTGTGTTCAATTTGTCTAATTTATTGTTTCCATCTGATGATGATTTCTTGTAAAATCTAAAATATTCGTGGATGCAACTAAGAATTATAATGTGATCATTGTAACAAAACTTGTTTCTGTACCAATCTGATAAGTTGTTGACTGAAATTATAATATAACTTTTCTTATCATATAATTTGAAGTTGTTAAAAATATATTTTCTTGTTTTAAGGTAATAGAATATTAAAATTGGAGAATGAACTACTCAAAAGTATAATTTACTTCATTGGATAATATTCTGAAACTAAAAATGTGTTTTGCAATTCATTTTGAGGGAATTTTGAGATAAGTCTATGAAAATTCAATTATATAGATTTAATATTTTGTACGTCATTGACTTAACATGCCATATACCAGGTATTATTCCTTTATATGACATTTAAAAGTTCGCATTAACGTTTTCATCGCTCTTGATTGTGATATCATCAGATACGTTTGTTGTTTTACAAATTACATACCGTTTGAATATCAATGTCAATAGAGATAAAAAACTTAAAAGTTGAAAGTCTTCTTTCTTCTTCACTTTATGGTATAGGCAATCAAATGGCTGTTCCGTCTTCAAAGTCCTCCAGCCATCGTTTCCTAAGCCTGCCCACCGATCTTCTTCCTTTAAGATGATATTGCATTATTTGTTTAGTAAGTCTGGTATCTGGCATTCTATCGACATATTCTTTGCAATTTTGTTTATAATCTTTTAATCTTTCATTTTATTTAAAAATTGTTAACTCTTCTCTTATGTTTTCATTTGTTATTAAGTTTCTCTCCGTACATCCCTTCACATTTCTTAGAAATTTCATTTCTGTCGTCTGTATTTTGCTTTGTTGCTTCTTGGTTAATGTCCAAGGTTCACTTCCGTATGCCAGTGCAGGTACGGCCAAGACTTTATAAAACTTTAATTTTGTTTCTTTACGTATTTTGTTTCTAAATGTTCTATTAATTGTTCCACATACTCTTTGAAAATTACATATTTTTTTGTCCATGTCATATTCTTTATCAAAGGCAACATCACTTCCCAGATAATTAAAATGGCTTACCTGTTCTATGTAGCAGTTATTTATAGCTATTTTTGTTCTGATCGATTCCTTGCCTATAAATGTCATTACCTTTGTCTTTATTCGGGAAATTTTCATATTATATAGTTCTTCAATTTCATTAAGTTTAAAAAGAGAATTTTTTAGGGCAGACTCACTATTCTGAATAACAACTAAATCATCGGCTAATAACATTATATTTAGAAAGTTATTCTTTGAAATTTGAAAACCTACATTCACTAGCTGTTTCCACTTCCCCACTAGATCGTCTATATAAATACTAAAAAGTGTAGGTGATAAAGTACACCCTTGTCTGACACCCTGATTAGTAACAATTTTTACAGAAGTTTTACCATTGTTTTTCACATTTATTTTTGTTTGGGAATAGAAGCATTGTATCATTCTTACAAGTTGTTGGGGATATCCTCTTTCTTCCAATATTTGCCACAATTTTCATCGGTAAAAAATTTAATGTATATTTTACAAGCCTTCATTTATTTGTTTGTGATCCTATTAAAAATATTACTTACTTACTGGCTTTTAAGTAACCCGGAGGGTCATTGCCGCCTTCACGTAAGCCCGCCATTGGTCTCTATCCTGAGCAAGATTAATCCAGTCTCTATCATCATATCCGACCTCCCTCAAATCAATTTTAATATCATCTTCCCATCTACGTCTCGGCCTCCCTAAAGGTCTTTTTCCCTCCGGCCTCCCAACTAACACTTTATATGCATTTCTGGATTCCCCATACCTGCTACATGCCCTGCCCATCTCAAACGTCTGGATTTAATGTTCCTAATTATGTCAGGTGAAGAATACAATGCGTGCAGCTCTGCGTTGTGTAACTTTCTCCATTCTCCTGTAACTTCATCCCTCTTAGCCCCAAATATTTGCCTAAGCAACTTATATTAAAATATTAGGTGATTAAAATGCAAATATTGATATAATAACGTACATGAAGATTTGTTTACAATTCATATACAATTTTAGTTTGTTTGGTATCATATAAAATCTATGTTCTGTATTATGTTGCTGCATGTGATCATAGTGTTTTAGTGTTATTGAATGTTTATTATGTACATTAGCTCTCACATATTAGTATTATAATATGAATGTGGGTAGTTGTGAGTCAATGTTGATATGCTAGCTGAATATGAGAATTATTAAGTATTTAATAATATAAATAATTCCTCGTATGAATATATATATATATATATATTTTTTTTTTTTTTTTTTTCATTTTTTATGTTTTCTTCTATTTGGTGGCGTAGTATTTCGATATCATCAAAATATTCAAAGCTAAAAATGAAAAAAATAATATAATTTTTGTACTAATTTCATTAATTAAGATAATCATTAAATAAACATTATAATATTAAATTAAATAATGAAGGTTTTATTGAACGTGTGTAATATAATTATCAGGGAACGGATTTATATGGACTAAAAATATATGAAATATGTAAATATATATGTAGTTATTTTTACCAAAATATGGAATTAAATATGGATTTTTACCAAAATATGGAATTAAATATGGACTTAAAATTATAAAAAAATGACTATGTACGTTAAATATTGGTACATTTTAATCAAACTAAACAAAAAATATAATGGACGTACCTTATCTTCCAATGTAGTTTCAACAAAACACAATTTTTATTGTCTGTTACCATAACAATAGGTTACAAACATTTCTTTCAAGTGCTGAAAAGTGAATCTTCTTCTATTGTCTCTGAGGATAGATTTATACTGACTAAAAGAGCGTTCGACGTCACAAGAAGTAACTGGTACATAATTCAATTTCACAATGTCTGCTGGGGATAAGTCCAAGTTAATCTTCACTGTTGATTCACCACTCATCACAGCAACAACCTTTTGTAGTTCTTCATATCCAGGGTTTTTTGAAAGTACAGTGTCCACCTTAGCTCTTACTGCATCTGCAACTTTACCTCTACCACGATTCAGTTGTTCCACAGTACTATTTATAATTTCAAAACTTTCAGATAGTGAAAGGTGCCTATTTTGGAGACTTTTGAGCGTTTTTATGATGCATGAAAATGTATGCTGAATGTGAGCTAAGTCATTCTTCACACTTATGTCACAGGTAACTGTTTTCGCAGTATCAATTGAGACTGCATCTTCAGAGTCCAATGCAAGGAGAACATTGTTAATAGAGTCTATATGTTCGGCATAATATTCAACTGCTTCTAGCCATGTACCCCATCTAGTTAAAATTGGCTTTGGTGGCAATGGAATTTCAGGGTACATTTCTTTTAACACGTTAACTCTACTGGGAGCTTTGAGAAATACTTTTTTCACTGATGAAATCAACAAATCTACTTTAGGGAAATTGTCTCTGACCACTTCTGCCACACGATGAAATGCATGCGCCACACAAGTAAAATGAGTCAATTTAGGATATACAACAGATAATGCTTGTCCAGCTTTGACCATATAAGGGGCAGCATCGCTAATAAAGAATAACACATTATCGTACATAATACCCTTTGGCCACAGGATACCCATAGCTTCGTTGAACAGTTTAACTATAGTTTTGTTATTGCACTTTTCTAGAACATCACAATGTAAAAGAATTCGTTCAGAATATTGTTCACTTAACAAACCGATAACTACATTACCAACAAGTCTACCTTCTTTGTCGGGAGTCTCATCAATGGAAACCCAAATTGAACTATCTTTAATTTCATCTCTTATCTTCTGTATTGTCTCATCGTAGATGGATGGAGCATACGTCTTCCTAAGTGTTGACTCATCCGGGATTGTATGTTGAGTATATTTTTCAAGGAATTCCCTGAAGACCTTATTCTTTAGTTTGTAGAGAGGAATATCAGCAGAGATGAGAGAACGGCACAGGTCGATGTTAAACTCAGATCTTACATTCGATGTTGTTGGTTGTGTTAAAAACAATTGTCTCTGCTTGGAATTTAGTTGTTTGTTGGCCTGATGTTTACTAGTTGTAATGTGTTGTTGCACCAGGAACTTTTGTGTAGATGATACTGCACACTGACACAAATTACAAAATAATATTTTATTGTCAGTTGATAAACCATCTTCTTTAAATTCTGAAATGTAACTTGTTAGTTTTGATTTTAAATTGACTGAATGACGTACTTTTGGCATATTTACCGTCTTTATAGTATGATTTACAAAACTGAACCTATGTGTACTCTGACTGGCATTTAACTGTTGAGCTGCACAACTGAAGTCTGTTAAAAATTTTAAATTAAATTAATACAGTTTTGTAACTTACTTTCCCATTGTTGATAGGACTGCTAATTTTCAAATAACTCTGATGTTAAAGGGATTACTGAACATGTGTTTAAATCTCTATTGTTGAAATGTATTTTTAAAAGTTAATGGAATTTTGTTTTGTTTTATTGTTAAACCTAATATAATATGGACTGTTTTATATGAAATATGGAAAATATATGGAAATTAACGAAAATATGTACTAAACTCTAAAATATGGAAAAATATGGAAAATAAAAGTAGGATTTTTCAACCCTACACATTGTGAAACATAAAGATAATGCAAAATATAAATTATATTAGCTTTATAAGTAAATATGTATTTACATATAAATCCTTTCCCTGATAATTATCATAATATTAAGTTTACCTCTGATTCGGGTTCTGGCTGATATGTAACTTACATCTATTATCAAGCAGCACATTTCACTTGGTGATATGACGTGTCAGAGGTTTGTATTCATCTGAAGTATGATTACTGTAAAGTATTATTAGTCAGCGATGTATACAATCTATATGCTTTGCACAAGAAATTGTTTCTCTGTGTTTTTCATAATGATGTAATAAATGTAAATGTGTTTATTTTTATGCTTTGCATGAGGAGGAATTTAAAAAAATCAGAATGGTTTCTATTTATGCTTAGCATAAGACGAAAGTAATGAAATAAATTGAAAGATGCCTATGTTCTATGTTGTCAAAGATCGAAGTGTGACAAACAAAATTTGCCACCGATAAACTACTATTCTATACAGCTCGACTGTGAAGAACCTTGGCATTTATATGGATTGACACCTGGAATGGAATGAACAAGTGAATCACACTTCCAAAAAAAAATATTTTCTATTATTCACTCATTAAAGCGACTGAAGCACTTTCTTCCTGATAAATTAAAATTAATCCTTGTACAAACATTCGTGATGCCACACTTCGACTACTGCGATATTATATTTAGTAACCTAAATACAAATTTGAGCAGCGGGCTACAACGTGTGCATAATGCGTCGTCCGTTATATTTGCAATATTCGTAAGTATGATCATGTTTCCCCGTCTTTCCAAACTCTGTCTTGGCTAAGGCTAAGCGATCGACGAGCTCTGCATTCTCTTGTTCTCTTATTTCACATTCTGCTCACCGTTACCCCAATGCATTTGGCTTCTCGTTTTCAAAATTTATCCGCATATCATCAGCTAAGTATCAGGTCCCATCATAACAATTTACTCATTATACCCTACCACAAGACATCTTTATATTCTTCATCTTATACAGTTTCAGTTGCTAGAAATTGGAACTCGCTACCGAGTGATGTAAAGGGGTTGTTGGACATTAACTTCATTTAGGTCAAAATTACATAAATTCTTACTTAACAAATTAGTTATGATTAATATTTATTACATATAATGAAACTGACATCTGTCCATTCTTATTATTATCATTAATTTCTCTAAATAGATTTACAAAACCTCTAATGGCAATTACATTAATATTTTTATTATAGAAATATATTTTAGATTATATATATATTTTTTTTCTCCCTGTAACATAGTTCTAGTAAGCTTACATTAAATTAATTTTCATCATTTTACTAGCTATCTCAAATCTCTAATTATAATTGATTGAATTAAATTAGTTCATAAATTAAGTTACTACTTTACCTTACAGGTTTACCTAAATTTAAATAAATATGTAGTCTACTAGTCGTTAAAACTTAACTGAAGAATATTGCTAGAGAACCTTTTAAGTGTAGTGTAAATATTCGTAATTTAAATATGTATTGTATTGATTAAGGCTCGTTGAGTGGGAGAGAAGGCCTTATGGCCTTAACTCTGCCAGCGGAAATAAAACATTATTATTATTATTATTATTATTATTATTATTATTATTATTATTATTATTATTATTATTATGTTAAGTATAAGGAGGAAGTAAAAGAATAAAGTTAAATTAAATTTGCTTATCTTAATGCTTTACATACGAAGGATGTAATAGAATAACACCAAAAGTATTTATCTTTATCCTTTTTATAAGGAAGAGGTAATTAAATAAATACTTTTTTTATTATAGCAATTTATACTCTGAAGTGATATATTCTGACATAAGTCTTAACTCAAAATTGTTGGCAGGCCTAATACAATGACAAATAGCAGGAAAGAAAAGAAATTAGAAACATTAGAAATGCTCGCATCACGCAAGCAATTCAAGATATTATTTTACCTATCAACAGACTGTTGTTGAAATATTCTAAAATATACTATAAAAGGACCAATTCGAGCTACATAAGCACAAGCAGAAAATAAGAGAACACAGCCGGGAGGAAGTATCGAACGTGAAATGAGGAAATGTACTGATAGCATGACGTCGCCACGGTATTCCACTAACAACTTGCAAATTCAGTCCTCCAATTCATTGAACATCCATAACACTACTATAGTCATCAATGGTGATAGAGAATTTCCATTATAATCTCTATTGGAATGCAGAGGTCAGAATAGACCAAAACAGCCTCGGCAATAAACCGGATGCAGTGCTAATAGATAAGCAACAACGCAGTACAGTTCTGATAGACTCAACTGTTCCACTGAACACCAATTTGGCAGGCCACAAACTCAACAACAAGAGCAAATATGCAGAACTATTCCTATGCATCGAAGGTAGTGGACATCGACGAAGCATTATTCTGTTTGTGTGAGGGATTTTACCAGAGAATATGATAACTGTGGTAAAAAAATGGAAGATTAAGTTCGTTCCATATAAAATAGAAAATAATTAAAATTGACATAAATCTACGTCATATACTAGTCATTAAATTTTAATGGAAAGTAATTAATGCTCAAAAATTGTGCAGAAAATTTCGTTTCGCCACCAGGAAACGAACGCAAGACTCTCAGCTTGGCGCGCTGAGTGCTCTTACCATCTGAGCTATTCCGAGATCGATGCACAGCGCCAGCCTAACTCTCCAACTTCGTATAGCCATTTTTCTTCATTAATAAGTGTCTTCGTGATGATTAAATAAAGTCATTCATTACACAACATTCAGTAGAGGACAACGAGGCCCTCTAATAAGTATATGTAATGCTTAGATAGTTCAGAATTCAAAATGTCTGCACACTGTGCATAACTTATATTTTAAATAAAATATATTATGGAATATGTTAGAAATTTACATGAAATTATTCAAACTTAAATATTACCCGGAGTACATACCACTGTAACATAATTTATTACTGAAACTATTTCTATTTGCATGCGATTATGTAACCTCTATAATGTTCATAATCGAAAATTTAAAATACTAATGCAAATATGTCATTTAAATACAGCAACTAAAATAAAAGCACTGGTATCCTATATCAAACATAGGCACATACATATAGGATGTTCGGGTGAGTGTGCGACAAACTTTGAGATGTGATACGTAGTGTCAAATGGAATAACTTTTGCTTATAAAACTACATCCGGCGACGCTCTAGCACGAAGCTACATACCGTTCAAAGCAGCCAGTTTTTCCAATGACACTTTTGATGCATACCCTTTCTGTATTAAATACTTGTAATTATATCTCCATCTTTGGTTGCGTAACACTAAGGCGTTTTAGTACTTTGTGTAAACATTATTACTAGTTAGTTACGTATCATTAGGTTACACTAAGAGAATGTAATATGTATGGATGTTTGTGTAAACATTCAGTAATTTGTCTACTATGCTACAGTAACTGTTAAACTTGCTGTTAGTTTAAATGTTCTTTTTCTTTTTGTAAAGATGTACTGATACATGTAATCATTTGTAATACGTACAATTTGAATAGTACATTTCTTATGCGAGAACGTATACTCAATTGAGTTGTATATAAAGGAGAGATGAAAAGAGTCACCTCAACAAAACAGTAGTTAATTTTTCGTTCCACGCATCCCACCTTGCAAATGAGAAAAAAAACTAGTTGAGTAAAATTCTGGGTGAAAATGTTTTCAAGATTATGTAGCTTTGACCAGTACGATTATTTAGTCCTGACAATCGCCGGCAATGTGCGTCTTGGTCAGGCAAGTACATTGAGTTACGTCAAGAGATGTTCAGGTTAGTCTGTTGCCTGCAGTCAGAGCGATCGGATGTCACGCATGCGGTATAGCGTTGTGTTTCCAGTACAGTTAAGCTGTACTGCATTCCTTTACCGACCGCTCGCCCTTATCATTACTCCGGAACTCTCCCCACTACTTCTATTACTTCCCATCTTTCGCGTCGTTGAACTCTCAGGACTAAATAATCGGTCTGTACTGAAGTCCCGCAGGATATGGGTTTATAAGTAAAAGATGTTTCATTAGACACCACTATCACAATTCATAATTTGTCACACACTTACCGGAACACTCTGTATATACGAACACACACACGCACGCACACACACACAGACACAGACATATAACTTCAGATAGTTATTCTTTGAAATATTCCGAAAATAAGTTCAATACAATTTTGCTCGTTTGCTTTTCCTTTCCGAGATAAAAATTGTTTTATATGAAACATTTAATAGCGTCTTTTGTGAAAGCCACTAGTTTAACGCTAGACTGCATACCCTTAGCTTTGGTTGTATACCTGGAGTTACTAGTCACCCCATATATTCTGTTTGGCCTAATGTGTAATGGATTTTATTTTGTATTATATTCTTTATGAATATGTTATGCAAGAATTTTTGGATTATGAAAATGTAATTTGAATTTGAAAAGAGAAATTAACTTTAAAAAATTACAAAATTACAGAATTTCTAAACTTAATAACTATAATGGAAATGTCAGAGTTTTGAAAATTGCTGATAACTGATAGATTATCAAAATTATGTAATTATTTTTATATTTAAAACATAGAGATTGTTGGTAACACAATTATTTTTCACATGAGTTTTGAAAATGTATAACAAATAGTTGGTATATATAATAATAAATTACTGTTTGCTTACAAATTGAATACACTATTTTTAGAATAGACATGTTTATAACAATATTGCATAATTTGGAAATGATGTTAGTATTATTTTTAAGCTTGAAGGATAAGAACACCCTCATTTTGTACATTCAACGCAGATATTTCTCCTATGTTCTGAGCACGACAGTTTGTTGTCCTTCACACTAGACAATTTTGTTTTCCTGTTTTTAGCGCGGGAACATAAAGTAAATCTAGCTTGTTTCTTTTATTTCAATCTATGCCCTATACTTACAACAGCGTTTACATCATCATCATCATCATCATCATCTCTTACACTTACAGCCATCACTAACACAAAGACAAGAAACGGCTATAAAAACTTGCAAACGTGCCTGTATACCTAGGGTTACTAACCACCCTAGGAAGCTCGCGAAACGTGTGTACTGCTTTGAAACTCACAACGAACTGAAGAGTGGAAACTACTTTAAGTAGTGAATGAATACCTGTGATTTGAGAGCTGTTGAAAGTTATCCAAATGTATGGCAATAAACTATAGGTGACGTAGCACCACAGCATGCATTCTAGGGTCAATTCCCGATATGCTCAATAAATTTAAGAGAGCAGTGTATTATGATAATAAATTATTGAAAGAAATTTAGTTTTATCCTTGAAATGTGCAGAAATCTGATTCGAACAAATGTAACTTTTCGTTGTGCAAAGGGATTTTACAATCCTTTTGTACATTAATTATCTACCTTATTACTGTATTTATATTTTCCCTCCTTGACTTTCTAACTGTTCTTCAGCAAAAGTCCATTTCAGTGCCTCTTAATTTTCCTCTTTGTACCCTATTTGTTGTCCACTTCTCCGCTTCGTACAGCATCTCCACTATTGCTTTATAAATTATTTTATAATATAAATTTTGTTTTCACCAATATGTTACTGCTTCAGAGTAATTAATTTAAGTCTACGTAAAGATTAATTTTTGGTCCTACAGAATACGTCTGTTACGGTAACAATTAATATTAGAGAAAAAAAATTCGCTCCGGTGCCGGGGATCGAACCCTTGGTTCTATGTACCAAGCGCTCTAACCATTGAGCTACGCCGAAGTTAAATCCACAGCACCGGATCGAATCCCACTCCTCCAGTGTTTTCCCCTTTCCCACGTAGATTCTTCGAACAACAGTGCATATTACTGTGGAATCCCGGCCACCAAGTAATTTAACTGACTGCGCTCCTTGTACAGGGACATCATTTTAATTTTACTAACATTTTTAATATTAACCTGTCTATACCTTTAGAGAACCGGAAACACCGCTTGCTCCCCCCTCCAATACTGGAGTTCGATGATACTGGCGTAAAAAACAAATCACTCTACTAGGTATAGGAAGGAAGAAAAGTAGTTCATCCATTTACGTAAACTAGGAAATATCGCGATTTTGAGTTTGATAATTTTCATTAGGTTTTTCTTTAATCAAAGTACAGTACTGTATTAAGAATAAGTGTTTTTACTCACGAAGTGAGTTATCCATGCGAACGTATTCATTATGCAGTGTATATTATACTGTCTACAGCACATTAGCGTACAATATAGAGAAAGAAGTTAAATTGAAAAATAATCATAATATGAATATTTAGACACAATTTTGAAAATGGTGGCCGCTTATTTCGATACAGGCTTCAGTTCTTTTGTGCATATTATCGCACTATAGACTATTGCATCTAATTCCAATTACCAGTTTCGTCCTTCGTACTAGTAACTCATGTTGAAATAATTCTGTACCTACTCTACCTACTGTAAATTCAATCTTCACTTCTGCCCGACCCGAAAATATAAAATTACTGAGACATGCTATCTACTGTCCGTCCAAGTGGTTATGCCTCAGGATTGTAGAAAGGGAGGAAATCACGTGACAGTTAATTACTTAACGAGGCCCTTTTATTTAAGTTAAATTAAACAGCTGTATAATATTACGTAGACGTCCAATTCCTAAGAGAAATTAATGTTTTCAGAAAAGAGCTAAGACAGCCCAGCTATTACAGAGGGGCGAGCAGAAGCAGGTGGGGGAAATCGGGATGCGATGTAGGCAAACGGACAGTACCTGTGCGAAAATATGATTCAATATTGAAAGCTTTTTCGTCACTGGAAAACGCGAACATATTTCTGGAAAGTACTATACTCAGTAACTCAGTACT
Source organism: Periplaneta americana (assembly GCF_040183065.1). Lineage (NCBI taxonomy): Eukaryota > Metazoa > Arthropoda > Insecta > Blattodea > Blattidae > Periplaneta > Periplaneta americana. The sequence continues at coordinate 140,984,982 of NC_091127.1, forward strand.
GCTTACTATCTGCGGTCTTGGTTCTGTGTGGAGTTGGAACTTCATTAGTAGAAGGGGTGGGAGTGAAGTACATTCAAAAACTCAGGTACAATAAAAATTGAAGTAAAAATAAAATGATGTCCCTGTATAATGGCAGTTGACAATTTAAAAATGTCAACAACATAAGTGTCGAACTTGGAGTCAGGCCACAAAGGGAAAAACATTGGAGGAGTGGGATTCGATCCGGTGCTGTGGATTGAACTTCGGCGTAGCTCAATGGTTAGAGCGCTTGGTACGTGGAATCGAGAACCCGGATTCGATCCACAGCGCCGGAGAGAATTTTTCTCTTCTAATATTAATAATTAGTTTAACATTAGCTCATTTCCCTTGACATATCCGCCTATATATTTCAAATTTTGATGGTCCACCTTGTTGCAGTACTGAACCCAATTATTTAAATTGTTTAATTTTCTTTATTTTGCGTCCTTCAATTTGGATTCATGATTACTTACAGTAATGTATTCTGTTTCTTTCAGATTTATTTTTAATCCCGAATTCCTGTACTCTTCTACATATTAAACAGTCAGCATCTTCACTCTCTTCGGCAACTATCACTTGGTCATCAGTAAAAAATAAGTTAGACGTAAATAAATTTTCTTTTATTTGGAATTCCATTTTCCCACATTTTCTAGTCTAATGCCTTAATAATAACTGTTTAAAAAGTTAAAAAACGAAGAGGTTTTGGGCTTCTCGGACGAAGATGGAGCTGGAACACAATATAGAAATTTTAATTTAATTTAATTTAATTTATTTAAACTTAAATATACAGAATAAAGAATATAATTACAAAACAAACAAGAGAAATAGAAATAAAATAATACAAGCAATATAAAAAGAAGATACAGTAGTATTAACAAAATTTGAGACCGAATGAGGAGCGCTCGTGCTCGGTCGCAGTTCAGATATAATATTAAAATAAATAATAATAATAATAATAATAATAATAATAATAATAATAATAAAAATAAATAAGTCAAATCAGATAGGAACTATAATATAATTACAGCGGCAATGGAATTATATAATATAATATTAACACTAGAGAAGAATAATATCGCACGTGAAAAGTAGGACTAATATATATTTCAAAATTATCGAATACAAATATAATATAGGTTGATTAATTCATACACATAGGCTATAAATTTATTTAATCAAATTGAAGATATTAACACGTTTCTAATTTTCTTGTTATATGTTAGTGGGTTACATGTTAGAAGTTCTGGGTGTAATTTAGTTAAAGCATTGTACAACCGAGGGCCAAAATTAATGCTATGCTTTTGACCAGCAGATGTGAGACATTTAGGTTCTACTAATGTTGAATTAATATTTCGTCTTGTGTCATAATTATGAAAAAAGTTTAACAACGTATACTTATAAATTTGTTCAATATTAAATACATTAAATTCAGAATAAATTAATTTAGTAGGATAATCGAAACGTCTCTTCAAACAAATTTTAATTATTCGTTTTTGTAGTAAATTTAACGGACTAAGATTAATTTTTGTACTTCCATCCCAAACAATTATACCATATTGAATGATAGACTGAATAATGGCCAAATAAACATATCGTAGAACTCTAATGAGTAAGTAGCATCGAAGATTAACGAATTTATAAATTGTTTTACGAAGCCTCTTACAAAGATAAGTAATGTGATGAGGCCATTTTAAATTCTGATCAATAATGATACCCAGATATTTGACATACGTGGCTTCTTTCAATGGTGGACATTTACAACTTTTGGGATCTAAACAATTATTACTGTGTTTTATTAGTCTATATTTATCGCTAAATTTTAAATTTTGAACACTGGCAGCTGTTAACGAAAAAGGAACTAAAGTTGATTTAGATATATTTAAAGAAAGGAAGTTGGAATTAAGCCATTTTTTAACAATGTTAGCACCTATATTAGCATTTCTATATGCTTCCTGCCAAGAAAAACCACTGAAAATAACTACTGTATCCTCCGCATATGAATAGGTATATAGATCCATTAAATTTTTCTAAATTTATGTTTAGCAGATCATTAACATATATTAGAAATAAAATAGGTCCCAAAATTGTTCATTGCGGAACATCTTGTCATTTTGGTTTGATGTTTGAAATGAAAAGAATAAATTTTATTAAATTGGTTATTTGTAGTATCAGGGAACCATGTCTATGTTTCGTATAAGGAACGAGTGCTTTTTTATTTTTACGTATTTCGGTCAATTTTCATCCATTCTTTGTCTTGATTCTTTTTCGCATAAGTCGATATAAGGAAATGGCTAACCTATATAGAAACATGGGTCGAGGGCAGACTTGTAGGTCCGTCTGTCCAAGTTCTGTCCTGCTGCCCGGTCCTTTAATCCGGGATTGAAGCCCATCTCGGAACAGTAATATGATTTTCTTCTCTCTACTTCCTCCAGAGCTCTCTATAAGCGAATTCGATTAGAAGAGATGGAAGGAGCACTTCTTTCTGTCCGACACAATGCCATCCTCTCCAAGTTTTACTGCTCTTGGGAAGGTTAATCGGCAGCCGACAAGCAATAAAGTCTCTTTATTGAATACACATCATTGCCTGCCGCCATCTTGTATCAAGTTAACGTACCATAAATAAATGAGATATGAGTTGTTGTTATCGCTTCACCGGAACAGATTTTCAGTCCGTTTATCGATCATTATAAGAAGCAATAAAGATGTTATGGCGTCAGTAAAGCGGATAAAATTGCAGCTAATATTAAACTCGTTCATGGAATCGACCTACCTTCCCCCATTCTCAATAAAAGTCGACATTTTGTGGCCCATTCCCCGAGTACATAGATTGCGTTTTCATCTCTAATGGAAACTGAATGTAATATCAAAATGGTATCAATATTTCTGTACTAGCTCAGACTTTTTTCTCACATAGGCTATGTGGGATACATAATAGAAAACGGTGTCTAATCCAGTATGGAAACTTATTAATTTTGCAATAACTTGCGATAGAATAATAACATGATCAGAATATTGCACAATTCGAGTGAGTCACTTTGGAGAGTATTGAAATTGATCATTCCGAAACGAATTTTTTTGGAAGCTAATTTTATTCCATTAAAGCCGCTGTTACGTAACAGATTACTAAATTTATTACAGAAAAATTATTTTAGTATAGGCCTATACTTCTGCTTCACAAAGCCTTAAGCAGAAAAACTAAAATACAAGCACTGGAGACCTGTGTTTATCCTGTACTAGTTTATGAGTGCCAAACATGGTCGCTAACAGGGAAACACAGGACCAAACTACAAACGTGTCAAAGGAAAATGATGCGCAAAATTATGGGCGTATCACTGAAGGAGAAAATCCCAAATGCGACACTGTACCAACTAGCAGATACACAGGACATCACACATGCAGCCATTACATCCAAATGGAAATGGGGTGGACAAGTGACAGATGGACATACCGAGCTACCGTGTGGGACCCCCGCATAGGAAGGAGACTTCAGGGCAGACCTCGGAGCAGATGGGCAGACTTCTTCAGAGAACAGGCAGGTCAACAATGGTCCAGAGAGGCAAGAGACAGAAGAAAGTGGAAACTATTCGAGGGACATTTGTGCACAGACAGGAAGTTGTGAAAGGCAGCGAGAGAATCATTGTTAAAGAAATTCAAGTTCCTAGACTTAAATGTCACGTCTAACGTGAACTAGCTCATCACGTTAGGCAAATAGAGCTTTCCCTTATTTAAGGAGGCCTTTGCCCTTTATGGGACACAATAGGCTATCTTTATCTTTATCTTTTATACGTATCAGGTTCTTCACTCGTCAGACATTTACTGATTCTCTTATTATAATGCTCCTTAAAGCGGAAAGCAGACAATGGACTACCATCTCCCACAGTTTCAGAGTTCTGTTGTTTGAAGTATCAGTAGTAACTCTTCTACCTGAATCCTATTCGTGAGTGCTATGCCACTTCCAGTATGTAATAAGTGCTGCAGTGTGTTAAGAATATGAACAAATATTGTATATTGCACCAGTATGTTCTTTTGCTTGTGATAGTGCCAAATGGTTACAATGATATTAATGGCAATGATGATAATTTTCTTAGTTGGTTATTTATCGACGCTGTATCAACTCATGGGTTATTTAGCGTCGTTGGAATTGATGATAGCGACATTATATTTGGCAAGATGAGGCCGAGGTTTCGCCATAGGTTACCTGACTTTGGACTTACGGTTGGGAAAACCTCTGGGGAAAAAACCAAATAATCAGCCCAAGCGGGAATCGAACCCACGCCCGAGTGCAACTCCGGATCGGAAAGCAAACGCCTCAGACGACTGAGCTACACCGGTAGCTTGGGGATGGTAACAGTTATAATAATAATAATAATAATAATAGTAATAATAATAATAATAATAGTAATAATAATAATAGTAGTAGTAGTGGTATTAGTAATAGTGGTAGTGGTAGTATCTCTGATTGAGGTTTATGCTGATATGTACAGTGTATCTATTATGAGGAATAGGCCTACAACTCGCTTGACGATATGTGTCAGAGGAAGAACAATTCTTTGGTCTGCGGGAAAAGACACATAAGTAAAAAAATCGATTTTTCTGTTGTACCTAATCACATAACTTAAGTCAAGTATTTTTTCTAATTCTTGAAATAATAAAATTTCTTGTATGTTAACTTGAAAGGGTCTTACTTTGACCAACATACATGAATTTCATTATTATACTTATATTTAGTTAAAAGTAAATTAAAAAATAAGGGTGCTATTCATAGACATTTCTCAGCACGCGCTACGAGCGTACTAAGCTAGCCCCGGCTATCCACTGGTTACTTGTACAGAATTCAAATCATATCCTAACGCTAACACTGGTTTATGAATACGAAAAACTCTGATCATCCACCGGAAGCCCGCGCTAAAAATGTCTATGAATACGGCCCTAAAAGTTTCTCCTGAAAGATTGATTTTTTTTTTACTTATATGACTTTTCCCGCCAACAATTATTGTTTGTAAACATCTTAAATCTGATTAGTGAAATATGTAGCTATTCAGCGTTGTGTGCAATGGAGGGGGAAAGGATCTGGCCACTGTACCCATTATCTCCTGGCTTAGTTGCCTCATGAGTGATGCCTTATTCGTGTCACTTATGAGTTTTAGACCTGTTTCGGACAGTTGACAAAATAATAATAATGATAATAATAATAATAATAACAATAATAATAATAATAATAATAATAATAATAATAATGATGATGATGATAATAATAATAAAGGTAAAAGTATCCCCGTAACATGCCATGAAGGCATTTGGGGAGCATGGAGGTAGAGCCCCATGCTTTCCATAATCTCGGCACTAGAATGAGGTCGTGTGGTCGGCACCACGCTCTGACCGCCTTTTTCCCCCGGTACTCAATTTTATAGGAGGCTGAGTGAACCTCGGGGTCGTTCTGAAAGTTTGGCAACGAGAAAAAATCCTGTGACCACCTGGAATCGAACCCCGGACCTTCCAGTCCGTAGCCAGCTGCTCTACCAACTGAGCTACCCGGCCCCCCAATAATAATAATAATAATAATAATAATAATATCTTTCTAAAATATGATAAAAGCAATAAAATAAGGAGGAAGGAATTAATTGAAAAAGATCTCATCTATCGAAATAGAATTATAAAATGATCCCAGGATGGAGGTACCGGTAGCATTCCCTTGCTGAACAGCAATTCCAATTCGTTCACGAAGGTATAATAAGATAATTTTTACACATAAAAAGTATAAACTTGCTTAAACTCGGTTTTTTTTTGCACGAGAGATAGGGTAATAATTTTTTTTTTTTTTTTTGTTATTAGCCTATTTGAATCTAAACTTTGATTGGGATTAATTCACTCTTGCGTGTTTTTCTTTCATACAAAGACTTTGTAATAACTAATAACTAACACTTCCTGGGAACCTGTCCATACGGAGAGATTCTGCTTAACAATAGACATCATAAAATTAGATCTGAAATTGCCAGTACACTTTAATATATAGGACGTACAGTACATGAGGAACTATTTGGTACGGCAGAAAATGGAAGCAATGTATTGGCCTATAAAAGCAATTCCGATATTGGCTTAGTGATCGATCCAGCTGTTCGCTTTGAAAGTTACAGCGGTCAACCTGATGATGTTGAGAAAGAAAATAAAAGTAGGCTATTTACCAACTCACCATTTCCTATTATTTAGAAAAATATAAACTTGGAGAAAATAAAGCAATAGACCTCATGATAGGGTCCAGAGGAACTAGTCCTTCATTTGTAAAATTAGTTTGACAAACACATAGTCCAGAAATTAATAAATTAAAATTGCTTGTGTTGTTGACTCTTAAAGGATGCATAGCTCTTCAGAGGAATCATTGTTATAACTTACAGTTGTAAATTTATAATTATAGCCTATTATATCTATTTTTGTATATTTGTAATACTGTTTGCCAGGCTCCTAAGCTTAGTATTCGATAAGGATTATTTGTGTAATGCCAATTTTCTTAAATGCTAACATACAAAATGATTAGATTATACTTAGTCCAGGGGCGGCCCGTCCTTATGTGCTACAGTGCTACAGCACAATGATAAATTTTGCTCAAATAATGTATTTGCCATACCGTCATAGTATCTGATCTGCCATTTGATAATTTCCCGTGGTTATGTTCATGACGCGTTATACAGTGTTTAGTCTTCGCTCTTAGCTCTTTGGTGCCTCAGGGGGTACAATGTGCTACTCAAAACTCTACATGAGAATGTAGACAATTAATGCGCATGTTCGAAGCTAAAATCACTGCCCTGATTGGCTATTTTTACGCGGGGAAGTGCTGTAGTCAGCTTCAGCACAACACAGCTTGGAGATTGCAAAAGTAAAGCGTAACGAAACAATGCTTGTTTGTGGAAGAACTCGGAACTTTTTACAGTGTATTTGGTAATTCAAGTGTCCGACTGCTGCTGCCTTCTACCTGCTTTTTGAGGTTCCTCCTCAATCAGTCAGCAGGAGACGGAAAATGGAATCCCAGGAAATTTATGCCAAGAAAGTATGTGACCGTATAATTCAGGAAACTATTCATCGTTTCCAGTCTTTAAGCTTCCTAGACGCAACAAAATTATTAAACAGAAAATTTTCTGGCAATTTTTCGCATAGCCTAATTTTCCTGAATGCGAAGTTCCTGTCAACAGCTATACTGTACTGAACAAAAGAGTGTTAAAGACACAACTTTGAGTTCTATACGGAAGAACAGACTTCCGAAATATAGATGGAGCTGTTCAATTGTTACAATACATAGTCTCCAACAATTCACAGGACCCATTCTATGAAATAACGAAGTTGTTAAATATTTCGGTTACAACAGCAATCACCACTGCTGAGCCAGAAAGATATATTTCGTGCTTAAAACGCATAAAAACGTTTTTAAGCAACACTATGTCCCAGGATCGCCTCACTGCTCTTGCAATACTGTCAATAGAAAAGAGTATGATGTCCAAGATGAAGGGTTTAACACCGGGGTAATTGACAGGTTCTGCAGTAGGAAGGAACGTCGTATGGATTTCATATTTCGTCACTAGGCGAGTCTCAAATCAACATATATACATAGAAGTGTATACAGTAGGCCAATATAGAAATTGTAGCACACTCATTATTTTGACCACCAGCCGCTACTGACTTTGTCCTTGTGGCAATTCTCTAATGACGATAGTTTCTAATAAAAATAAACACAATCCTTATTAATCTTTGTCAGTTTAAGCTAGCCTATCACAGACGTATACTTTATTAGCTTTTTAAAACGTATAAAGTGTCTAAAATCAACTGGGACCAACTTTCCTTGGTAAGCAAATTAAAATGCATAGTTGCCTATTTTAACCAAGTAATTAGCCACTCTATATGTATAGAAATTGTATACCTAATCTTGGGTTTCAACCTCCTAGATGCAGGTACTTTAATTTCGTGGGAATGCTAAAATGCAAGTTTGCGTAAAACTTAATAGCAAAGGAAATGTGACTTGTGACTCACTTTGTATAGTTTGGAATAAGAATTACGCCGAAGAAACCAAAAGATAGGAAAGGAGTACTCATGATGTTATGTTACCTAACTGACTAGCTTCAATGTTGCTTGCATCATCCTCTGAATAATAGTAAATTCCAGCGCTGTCTTTTGTTTTCTTGTTGTTGTGGGGTGTGTTCGTAATTTTATCGAAAAGGATGTGTGTTCTGAAATTAAATTATTGAGTCTTGTTGTAGGTGTTTTTTGTGTCTGTAAATTTCATACTGTTTTAGAGTATCGATGTTCTTGTTTTTTGTTTAATGTGTACACTAGTATTTTCATGTCAGTGTCTATGTTGCTGTAGTTATGGTGTGATCTGCGTAGGTTGAATTGTTGTATGGTTTAGTTACGGCTGTGATGTGTTCTTTGTAACGTTTTTGAAGAGATCTTCCAATCTGTCCAGTATAGAAGACATTGCACCTATGGCATGATGGTTTGTATATGTCTGTTAGGTTGTATTTTTTGTGTGTTTTTGTAGTGTTTTCTGTGTTCTGTATGCAAAGTCTTACTTTAGTTTCTTGAAAAATAATGCAAACTTATACTTGTTCCTATTTTTTATGTTAATGTGATGTACGAGGCGCATCCAGAAAGTAAGCTTCCCGATTTTTTCCCCTTGAAAGTAAACGTAATTAGCCGTGCCAATTGCGCATGCGTAACAGATCTATGAGGTATCAATCATATGCCAGCCGGATAGGTCCCGCCTGGTGCCAGTAGCGTGGAAGCAGTGGTCCGAAATGGAAGCTCTTATTCCTTCTCCCGCCGCCTGCGAGGTTCGGTCGGTGATAAAGTTCTTTAATGCACAAAGCATTGCCCCAATTGAAATTCATCGGCAGCTCTGTCAGGTCTATGGGCCGAACATCATGAGTAAGCAGATGGTTCGTCCCTGGTGTAGGCAGTTTTCCGAAGGTCGTCAAAGTGTCCATGATGAACGCAGTGGGCGACCGTCCCTCATCAATGATGATCGTGTTGAGATGGTGCGGCAGTGCATCATGGAGAACCGTCGCTTCACGATTACGAAGCTGAGAAGCCATTTTCCGCAGATATCGCGATCCTTGTTGCATGAGATTGTCACTAAGCACCTGCTGTTCAAAAAAGTGTGTGCCAGGTAGATGTCGAAAAACCTGACACCCGAACACAAAATGCAACGATTAGGAGCAGCACTGACATTTCTGCAACGGTATCACGATGACGGCGACGAGTTCCTCGAGAGGATCGTCACGGGCGATGAGACTTGGATTTCGCACTTCACCCCGGAAACCAAGCAGTAGTCAATGCATTGGCGGCATAGTGGATCTCCGGTCAGGACGAAATTCAAACAGACGCTGTCGGTATTGAAAGTGATGTGCACGGTGTTCTGGGACAGGAAGGGCATTCTGCTCATTGACTTCCTTCCAAGAGGTGAAACACTGAACGCTGACCGTTACTGTGAAACACTGCGAAAATTGCGACGTGCCATTCAAAACAAGAGGCGAGGAATGCTTACTGCAGGTGTTGTGCTCCTCCATGACAATGCTCGTCCACATACGGCTCGACGCACAGCAACTGTTTTGACGGAATTTGGCTGGAAATTGTTTGATCAATCACCCTACAGTCCTGATCTTGCTCCCAGCGATTTTCAAGTTTTCTTGCACCTCAAGAAATTCCTGTCCTCCGGTGAGCGTTTTGGCAACGACGAAGAGTTGAAGACATCTGTCACACGCTGGTTCCATCACAGGCGGCAGAGTTCTACGACAGAGGAATACAAAAGTTGATCCCACGATACAAGGGTCTCAATTCTAATTGTGGCTATGTTGAAAAATAGCTGAAACATTGCTGTACCTGTTGCCAATAAATGTTTTCCTGAAAGTGTGTGTTTTTTTTTTAAATAGGGAAACTTACTTTCTGGATGTGCCTCGTATGTATTGTACTCTTGTGTTTGATGCGTTTCTTTCTTTTATGGTGTCTGTTATGTTGAGGTTAAATCCATTTTTCTGTGTCATGGATTTGATAGTGTGTATTTCTTCTTTATAATTTTATTAGCTCTAATTAAATTATTTCACATGCTTTTATCTGGATTTTCCAATTGCTAATTTTTGTGTAGCCTTCTCACTTTTATTTATACGTGGACGTGGTACGGAATCAATACGATGGCAGACCTCCACCTTACATATTTACTTACTTACTTACTTACTTACTTACTTACTTACTTACTTACTTACTTACTTACTTACTTACTTACTTACTGGCTTTTAAGGAACCCGGAGGTTCATTGACGCCCTCACATAAGCCCGCCATTGGTCCCTATCCTGAGCAAGATTAATCCAGTCTCTACCATCATATCCCACCTCCCTCAAATCCATTTTAATATTATCTTCCCATTTACGTCTTGGCCTCCCCAAAGGTCTTTTCCCCTCTGGCCTCCTAACTAACACTCTACATGCGTTTCTGGATTCCCCCATACGAGCTACATGCCCTGCCCATCTCAAACGTCTGGATTTAATGTTCCTAATTATGTCAGGTGAAGGATACAATGCGTGGAGCTCTCCGTTGTGTAACTTTCTCCATTCTCCTGTAACTTCATCTCTCTTAGCCCCAAATATTTTCCTAAGAACCTTATTCTCAAAAACCCTCAATCTCTGTTCCTCTCTCAAAGTGAGAGTCCAAGTTTCACAGCCATACAGAACAACCGGTAATATAGCTGTATTATAAATTCTAACCGGAGAATCAGTCCCATTCCGAGGCTTATTGTTAGGTTTCGTAACAAGCTGTTTTTTTACGGTGATGGGTTATTAGCCCTTCGCCAAACCCCCAAGCTGGAGGACCACCCCTTATCGGCTGTCCACGACTGTCTATTCAATATATTCGCAGCTACCCTCCATATCTGGAGGCCGTCTCCTCTATCCGCAACCTGAGGACGCACCATGCCGTGGTGATCTCCACCAAAAGATAAAACAGGGCATTTCAAAACACTGATGATCTCGATTAAATTCGAACCAGATGGCGTGTTAGCCACAATTTATATCGAAGTGGGAAAGAATAACAACGTGCAAAAGTAGAGGGAGTTGTAGAGCTATTTGAACAAGCTAAATATTCTGAGAGAATTTCGTACGCGAGATTAAAAATTGGGTCATTGAGCGACTGAAAGATTTTCCCCATACGATCTGGTGATCTGCGTCCACATGACCGAACACCGCGTTGAGCCGTGATGTCTCGTGGATCTAAATCGATAGCCCCCGATGCGGGGAGCGGATTCCGGTGTTCGGGGAACTAATTCCCGCTTATCCGACTCCCTGTGTTAAAATAACCGCAGTCAATGCCACATCAGCAACGCGCCAGTGTTAAAAGATAACGCTAATCCGCGTGGCAGTTTCATGGAGCGCTCCGCACATGCCTGCCTGCCTGTGAAAGGCCTTCCTTGTAATCTGCGCAGGCAATGCATCCGTAATACAGATTGACAAAAATGGTTGTCATTAAATGACACAAACTTTCTCGTGACATTTTTTTTTTATTCATAAAGCCTGTTTGATATTCAGTCACAAATACGCTAAACAGCGCATGTTCAGCGAGAGTATTTTTAAACCTTTAAACGAGGTGCAACAGTGACACAGAATCTCAGAATCGAATGCAGGCACACGATTAAAAGATATTCTACGTCATTGTTCCACCTCATTTAAAGGTTAGAATTTCCCACGCTGAATATCATGTATTTCCTTTGTACGCGGTCCGACACGCTAACCGTTACTCCACTGTGGTGGACGGTTTTTTTCATTAGTATTACTGGAGATCACATTATCATAGAAACGTGAAGTCATAATGTTCTCGCCGCTGGAATTGTATGTTTGGGATAAGTTATCTGATCGGGGATTTTCCTGAGTTTTCCCTCAACTAATTGAAGCAGAATTGCTGGGTAACTTTCGGCGTTGAATCTCGGACTCTTTTTGCTGTAATTAATTCACATATTATCATCATCTATATCATAATCCGGGTTACGTTCACGGTGCGGTGTGCTGTACTTGTACAATAGCCGAGCAGTTCGGCTACAATTGTCATTGGGAAATGTAAGCACAAGAAGCCTCAGGCTGGGATAGAAGCCTTCGGATCCCTTCTCAATAAAAGAAGGAAAAAAAATCTTATTATATAATGAATATTTGAGAAAAGTTGTAAAAGCGAAATACACAGAACATCTACAAGATCTTCTTCTACTAGTAGCTTTAAGAATCCTTTAGTTTAGCTTGGATCTCCTTCAGAATTGAGGAGCTGAGAGAAATAAGAACGTTAGCCTGTTTACGCTGTTATTGCGTAGGTAGCTATTCTTAAATATTACACATTATAAAATACATAATTTTATTAATATATAATCTCTCAACATATGATTAATTATTACCATACGTAATTGGTGTACATTGCAACAGAAGAGTAAAGAAGTGATTCTTAACAAAGAGTTCTCTCCAGCAAACAGCTGGATAAGAAATCACAAAGGTCTAACCCTCTGGGAATGGATAGACGCCCTTAAAATGGTAGGCTATGTCGCTCCGGTCCGAGCTGTACCGGGTAGAAGTCGGGATGGTACCCGCTGTAGGCGCTGCCTCAGCGAGATTGAAACTCTTCCCCATATCCTTGGCTTCTGCCCCTATAGTGAGGCCCTTCGCAACATTCGTCACCATGCTGTCCGTCCTATGCTGGCCGAGGCACTGAAGGAGATAGTGTTTACAGTCCATCAAAAGGTGCAGGGACTAGCCACACAAGGAAGTGTTCGGCGAATTGATATCATTGACATTAAGAACAACTCGGCATACATTCTCGATCCCACCATTAGATTTGAGACACATGCAGATCAACCGCATGAGATGGACAGTGAAAATAAACGTATCTATGAACCAACAATTCCGTTCTATAAAGATAAATATTAGCCTGTCCCACATTGATGTAATAGGTCTGATGGTGGGAACACGAGGTACCATAGCCTCCTTCTTTGCCAACAAATTTAAAACCTGGGGCTAACACATAGCATTGTGAAGGAAATAGCCATTAGTGCCCTCAAAGGGTCGGTTCAGATACTGAGAAATTATTTGTAGCCTATGGGAGTGATAGGCCCTAATGGAAATTTCAAGTTATCTTAACCAATGGCTGTTGATTGGTTTAGATATCAATGCCAATAAATCCGTACTATTATTTTTCTCGCGGTATATGGCATTCAAATCATTCTAACCTCTCTGATGATATTTTCCCCCCCTTTCTTAATTGTAAATGGGCACATTGTGCACAGTTTGTATATTCGATTTCCTAAGGCTGGTTGAGTGGAAGAGAAGCCTTATGGCCTTAACTCTGCCAGCGAAAATAAAACACTATTATTATTATTATTATTATTATTATTATTATTATTATTATTATTATTATTAACCGTTTCAAATGTTTATCCGTTTACCATTTAGGTGTGTTTCCAAATTATATGTAATACTCTTTGTCAAATCTGGCAACCTTTTCATAAAGGTAGCTAAATTTATATTTATATTTTGTTCCTAATAATTTTAAAATTCTGTCTGATTTTTGTCAAAAGCAATTCTTTACATTAACGCTGTCATTGCACCCATCTCGTTAATCTAATATTTTATGCACTATTAAGGGGAATTGGTCATTATCGCATGCAAAATAATGGTAAAAATAGCCTCTCTTCAAGTAGTCATAAATATAATACTATTTATCACAGCTTTTTCATTTTTTTAGTGATATATGTATACACATTAAGCTTTGAAATGAAAAAGAATGGTTACTCTAGAGTAAATCTTTATCCATAAATTAATTGTTTTAATTAAGCACAATTTTTTTATAAATCCACTACATGTCTGTGATTAGGTACATTCTATTCACTTATTATAGCACATATTGAATTGAAAATTTGACCACTTACTGCTAATAGATACTAAAACATACCCTACTAAAATTATTCATGTATCTATAATATTATGGGCATAGGGCTTATAGCAATCATCACCGTCAATAAATTAAAAAGGAATTGAAGATTAGTATAAGCCGTATGCCCATAATATTACAGATATTTTAATAATTTTAGTAGGGTACGTTTTAGTATCTATTGGCAGTAAGTGGCCAAAATTTTAATTCAATGTGTGCTATGATAAGTGAATAGAGTGTACCTAATCACAGGTATGTAGTGAATTTATATAAAAAATATGATTAAATTCAAAAATTAATTTAAGGGTAAGATTTACACTAGATTAACCATTCTTCTTTCATTTTAAAGCTTAATGTGTATACATATATCACTAAAAAATGAAAGAGCTGTGATAAATAGTATTACAATTCTGACCGCTTGAAGATAGGCTATTTTTACCATTACTTTGCATGCGATAACGTCCAATTCCCCTTAATATTATTTATGTAATTATAGAAGACTATAACGTATATACTTAGGCTCGTACATAGGGACAAAAACTGGAAGAACTGAAATTAAAGCATTCACCAGAATGAACAAAGATATTAACGATGGTATGTTAGAGACCAATGCAATCAATATTCAGTCGATGAACAACACGGAAAACAGAATGAAAGAATTTTAATTGCATTGGAATAAACAGTGATGCTTTCATTAGAGATTGATTGTCTGTTTTGAAAAGGATTCTAGCAGGCATTGGGAAAGGTAGAGAATAGTTTAATATGTAAATAACATGATTTTTACCTACATGCTATTTTTACGATTGTATAGTTTTTCGTGTACAACAAATGATCCAGTTATTTCTACACCACACCACAGTTCGCAGATTTCTTTTACATCAATTTTCATCTGAATTCACCTATTGCTATCTGGTAATGTGTGACTATCAATAAAACGTATTATTTTTATTTCGATTTACGCTATTCAGTTCTTCCTTGCTGATTTTAATTGTTCACCTTCAACAGTCACGTTTGGTCGCAAATAAGCGCCTAGCGGCAGGCCACGGGAAGATGAAAACCGCGCGGCTTAACAAAAACAGTGTGACTGTAGGCCTATTTACTGTGTATGAATATGCACAAATGGGTATTACATCCCTTTCTTATTTGTGTTGTTAATATTAAATATTAAAACACTGAAGCCAGTTTCACCAAGCATTTTTAAATATTTAACTTGTCGTTAAAACACTTTAACAGTAAACTTAACACAAGATTAATGTTTCATCAAATATTGTTACTGTTAATATCATGTTAAACCCATAATTAAATTAATATCACATACTTCAGCACGCTGTTAGTCTTACTTCCTCGATCGATGTTCAAATCTAAGTATATACCATCAATAAAGACGTTCTATGCAATCCAGATTAAATCCCTCGTCGCTTTTGTTTTCTGTTTCGTGTTCATATTTCTGCTTCATGTAGCATTATAAGATTTTCAATTACATTTGAAGAGTACAGGGGGAAACCTGATAAGTAGACTCCGTTGAATTGTCACACGCAGCATGCAATCAGGTTGCCGATGTACGGTAGTATGGAAGAGGTGAGCGACCGCCCGGTCTCGTAGTATAAGCAGTTCATGTTAAGAGTTGCGACCGGTCCAAATAGATAGAGCAGCTACAGCTAATGTATATCTCTGTAAGCACTTCTTTTTCCATTACTGTGGTTGGAATAGTCCAAGCTTAACATTTGTTCAGTGCAGACAAGAATTCAATCAAACATACTACAATGAGAGTGTTGCTGCTCCAAACAATTGCTCCTGGAATACCCCTACCCCCGCAGCCAGTCTTCTCTCTTTGGAAAACTTGGTTCGATGCTGTTAATTATTATGCAGAACATTACGGCAAAATAATGGAGGTAACTGATGCATTGGATAGCACAGACAGTTCCGCTGTTGCAGCTGTAAAATCATTGCCTTCTGAACAGCTATTGGAAGATATTCTGTTCATTGATTCTAATTTTAAAATCTTGTCCAAAAGCATCACCCTGTTAGAATCGTCTAAACTACAACTCTCAGAAGCCCTTAATATAGTGGATAAAGTATCACAAACAGTTATCCAAAATAATAATTTACTAATTTCAGAAAAAGTGAAATGTAAGTTGAGAAACATTATTGCTAAAAATTCTGCCTATTCACAACATCGTATTATAAATTACGTACTATCAGGTCACGACAAGACGTCTGAAGTTGGTGTACTAAAAAGTAGTGACTTTCCATTCTTCGAATATGCACCTATTAGACGTGGCTAAGCGACGGACTTCAATGTCAGCAAACTCCCGCTTCCAGCACGGAGGTACTGTCAGGTCTGCTATAAAAGTGGTTTCTGGCTGAAGCAACATATTGATAGTATTGTGGTAGGTTGAAACACGTACTTTTATAGCATATATAATAAAAATAAACATCAGCAATATATAAAATTTACTGTTCTGCTCTGTACATTATATTACAGTGTATGACTACTTACATTCGAAGATTTTCGAACCCATAACTTCTTCGTCAGTGAGTTAAACATGATTTGAAACGAGAAAAACTTATTTCCACGTCACATGAAATGACGGGAGCAAACTTAAAATAAATATTTTAACTGTCACTGTTTTGTTCGATTTTCAGCAGTTGCTAGCTGATGTATCTGAGAAAGATAAGTATATTCTAAATTTTTCTCGAAAATAGTTTTCAATTTGTGTGTCACTACTAGGGCAGGTCCCTCTACGACTTGATCCATGGCTATGGACAAATTTTCTACCAATTTAAGGGACTGCAATGTCTTTCAATGAATGCCGTTTCCAGCCTTTAGTTTGTGTGTGGCACAACTTACAAAATATAAACTCTCCATTCGTAGAAAATAATGTATCTCCTCCGAATTTCTCCACGAAATTTTGTACTTAAAATTTAAAAAATGTATTTTCAAACTTCTATAATACCCATTCGAATAACACGTATTTTCTAATTCCTCTAACAGACCATTTATTTGTAATTATCTGATTGTCATTGGCTTCAACATGACACAGTTTCCTCGTGCGTAGATGTGACCAATTTCTTAGTACATACGACTGTCCTTGAGCGCTTACAGCGTGAGCTTTGTATACGTTGTACCTGTAACCTTACTCATGCACACGACACACAAGTCCCCAAGTTCCGAGCTTTGGTTATCATTCTTAAAATTTATTTTAACTAATGTGGTTGTGAAACTCTAGAATTCTACATACCTGAGCTATTACATGACATCTAAAACAGAAAATCGATAAGTTTGGACATATAACGTTCTTTCCTTGTGCTCTTCAATTTTAATAATATGAATAAAATAAATTTATCGGTGTTTTCTTTAATTCAGTTATAGTACTAGTAAGATATTGATTTTTTGAAACTGCACAGAAATGATATAATTACTAAATACCGACTTTCCTGTTATATTTAACTTATTTCCTCTGGCAGTGGAAATCAGAAGAAATGTAATACATTGCGACAAACACATTTGCTTCTAGTGGGTGCGAGGACACAGTGGAACAGCAGGAAATGAAAGGGCTGATGAATTGGCAAAGAGTGCTGCAGTTTAGAACTTCAATTTGAGCTATAGTCTGTGTCCTTATTCATATGCAAAAAGAAAAACAAATGAGCACATAATGAATAGGTGGAACAAACAGTGGCTATGCAGTACAAAGGGTTCAGTTACGAGAGAAATCTTCTTTCCTAGCGTCGACACCCGCTTAAATAGCAACCAAATTATACCGGATTTTGTACTAACACAATTCTTATCGGGTCATGGAAAATTTGGGCTTTATCTATAACGATTTAAATTACATAAGGACAATGGCTATTTATGTACCTGTGAGGAAGAGCAGACTGTGGATCACCTTTTGTTTCATTGTCCAGTGCTCGAAAACAAAAGATTTATTTTGGTCGGACATTTACATTTTTGTATTGTAATATATGACAAACCACTATTCAATGTTCACAAAAACGTGCTGTTGTAAAGAGTTTTGTAATTTTATATGTAATATATTTAAGAACTTGGAAATAATTGAAATTGTTGTAGTAGATATAAGTGTTAAAGTTAAGTAGCAAGACTAGGTTACCCACGTCAATGTAATTTTATATGTAATATATTTAAGAATTTGTAAATAATTCAGATTAATGTAGTAGATATAAGTGTTAAAGTTAAGTAGCAAGACTAGGTTACCCACGTCAATGTAATTTTATATGTAATATATTTAAGAACTTGTAAATAATTCAGATTAATGTAGTAGATATGTGTTAAAGTTAAGTAGCAAGACTAGGTTACCCACGTCAATGTAATTTTATATGTAATATATTTAAGAACTTGGAAATAATTGAAATTGTTGTAGTAGATATAAGTGTTAAAGTTAAGTAGCAAGACTAGGTTACCCACGTCAATGTAATTTTATATGTAATATATTTAAGAACTTGGAAATAATTGAAATTGTTGTAGTAGATATAAGTGTTAAAGTTAAGTAGCAAGACTAGGTTACCCACGTCAATGTAATTTTATATGTAATATATTTAAGAACTTGTAAATAATTCAGATTAATGTAGTAGATATAAGTGTTAAAGTTAAGTAGCAAGACTAGGTTACCCACGTCAATGTAATTTTATATGTAATATATTTAAGAACTTGCAAATAATTCAAATTATTGTAGTAGATATAAGTGTTAATTTTAAGTAGCAAGACTGGGTTACCCACGTCAGTGTAATTTTATATGTAATATATTTAAGAACTTGTAAATAATTCAGATTAATGTATTAGATATAAGTATTAATTTTAAGTAGCAAGACTGGGTTACCCACGTCAAATGAATTCTCATTATAATAATATTATAAACTCAGGCTATAACTGTAACCCTAAAGTATTTCGGGTAAAATAGGGATCAAGAAATTGTATATTCAAATAAATATGAACCCTGGTTTACAAAACATAAATTCGTATAAAATATTTTAAAATGTTAGTATGCAGGATACTTAATGGGCGATATGAATCGAACTTAACAGACTTTAGAAACTTTAAACGCTCTGTTATGCCTGAAATCCCTCGCAAAGTGTATGGAAACATGGTTTATTGTTCCAAATTGCCCATAGAAATTTCAACGAACAGCGGTGTAGTTAATTATCGTGAGGGGGAAATTGAAGTACACGAGAGGTATCCCGAGAGAGCTAAAGTTGGCTGCCTTGGGCGTGAGGGTAATAGCATGTCCGCAGAAAATACAGACGCAAGACCCGATACCGGCTGTATGGAACAAGTGGAGTGCACGTAACCCTTATTAATTAACAACAGTTATTAATGTCGGCACAACATTTTAAGACTGGGGAGAAGAATTCGTAGCCTTTTTAATGTAGATGTTCCGCGTAAACGGGATAAACCTTACTTATGTCAGTTCACGACTTCAAGTTAAAGAGATAGACCTTCTTTACGAGATTTTCGATGGACAAAGCAACTATAAATGAGACAAGAAATCAAAAACTCCCTAACGCCAATAAACCAAATTTTACAGGAGAGAGAAAAAACTTATTATTTCTCTTACTAACTTTAAATATTATACATTTATCTATTAATATTGTGTAAAGTTACATTCTTTATCAACAGTAATCTCACTAGACGTTTTGATTTATCTAGAGAAAATCAAAACTCGAGTGGGATTTAATTGACTATTACACGATTAGAAGAAAGTATATAAAGATTAGAAGTAACGAAGTACTCCAATACAATAAAATATTAATTGACTTACGAAAATACAACTGTCTTCAAATGTATTATTGTACCATCTCAACATTACAAATATTACGCTAGATGCATGCTAGATGGCAGTAGTGAGCAATGCCTTCTCGTCGCAACGAGTTAGATAACTCGTTGTCTCGTCGAGAAGTTCTCGATCTATTATACACGATGACAATGTTACTAGTCAAGAAGGCTTTGTTGATTCAGTTTAATATTTATTAAAATGCAACATTCCACTTCAATTATACGAATACCAGTAATCAACGTCACTTGACAGATGATTTTCAATAAATCTTAATATTAAACAATCTCTGATACGTGACTATCCATAATATCATATAGCAGAAGCTATAATATAACCTAACTAATATAGACAAGTGTTAGAAAAAGTTTTAATTAACGACGATGACATAAAAAATAAACATGAATAATTTTAAAAGGAATAATTATTGAATGTACAATTTTCCAATTTGAATGTGGTTGGTGGTTCAATTGATGTTATATTAGACGTGTGCGTAATAGAAGTGGAACTAGTTGATTTAGGCGTACATGGTGTATTCAACTTATTCAGAATTTCCGAATGAATGATTTTAAAAGGAATAATTATTGAATGTACAATTTTCAAATTTGAATGTGGTTGGTGGTTCAATTGATGTTATATTGGACGTGTGCGTAATAGAAGTGGAACTCGTTGATTTAGGCCTACATGGTGTATTCAACTTATTCAGGATTTCCGAATGGTGCTTTTCATTTATTTGTAAATCGGATTTCAGAATATGCATAGGTATGATCAGTGATTTTTATTAATTCTTGTTCTTGAATGCCAATGCGAGTCATATTTGAAACTGCTGTGCATCGACTGGAGTGGTTTGTAATTATATATATATATATATATATATATATATATATATATATATATATATATTTTGACGTCCAGATCAGCGCAGTTTCAAATGTAGGCAAACAAAGATGCTAGGGACGCGATAAAATTAAACAAATGCTAGGGACGCGATAAAATTAAACAAATGCTAGGGACGCGATAAAATTGTGCGATAAGCAGAAATGATTGGTTGAAATACGTCCTTTCGTACCGTTTTTAATTGGTCAAAAGTAGTATGACGTAGTAAGAGTGTAATAGTCAATTAAATACTTCACAACCTAAATTTTTACATTATCTTACGCTACAATTTGAAATAAACACTGCTGGAGTTAGTGATTTTCTGACTTCCACAGTGTATGAATTAAGAAAAGTGAATAAATATAAGCCAGATGAAGAAAAAAAAAAGAGAAGTATATCATAATTCCCTTATGAAACATTGGAATATATGAGAAAATGGAAGTTTATTATTAATATTAACATTGCTAATTGTTTTTTTAATTTCAAATATATGAGACAGAAAATCACAAATTACCATAAAGCACATCAAAATACACAAATAAAACCACAAACAATATTAAAATGTTAACACAGTCTCATTCATGTTACAGATTCTGCTTTTTTTCTCTCACTCTCATGTTCTTCCTGTGCATCTAGTGTCTAGATTATTACTGTCCGCAAACAGAGTTTGGTAATACATCTTACTTTCCTCAGAAATAAACTGCATTAAATTTTGCAAGTCCATTTGCTTTCTTCTTTCAATGGCAATTCTGAATTGTACTTTAGTTGACTGGGGAATGATGCATCTGTATTGGGTTTCTGAAAGTTAATCGACTCAATATTGTGCCTTTAATATTCTTACTTACATGGATTTCATAGACTTTTTGTGACATTCAGAATACCGTATCGTATCACTTTACCCAGCTGGTTGAGCGATAGTGTTGCCACCTACCGGGAAATTAAGCTTGGAGTGCAAAAACTCTCATATTCCATGGAGTAAGTGGAGTTCTGACTTCCACGAGTTTTAAAACCGCCCCAGAATGCAGATGAATGTCGATATTAGTGTATTCTTCTTCCACGCATGCGGGACAAACTGAAAAGCATCATCCAGCCCATAACTCAATTTTGTCAAAAATTGGAGTTTGTGGGTTTTTGATCTCCCTGTCTCAAATAGATTTTGTACTGCTTTCTTTTCCTTTGTGATAATTCCACTTCATTATTGCTCCTTCACCTCTTTTCCCCAACTTTTTTATTTCCTCCATTTTAGAAAATGTATATT
Organism: Periplaneta americana; assembly: GCF_040183065.1. Lineage (NCBI taxonomy): Eukaryota > Metazoa > Arthropoda > Insecta > Blattodea > Blattidae > Periplaneta > Periplaneta americana. The sequence goes on from NC_091127.1 coordinate 141,006,855, forward strand.
ACGATGATAAGTAATTTTCAATCCATGTAGTCATACTCCAGTAGTTTCTTGCGAATTGTCATATTTAGACCACGGAACTTCATTCCATTACATTTTTTACTTATTTGCACAGCGATGCCAAATTCAGTTGAAGAAGCAAATATGACGTCAACCTCACCCCAAATCCTTCAGACACGATTGACGTCCATGCACCGCTCTCAATCTCAAACTTTCTTCAGTGGCGCGTAGTACATAAACTCATGTTGTAAAAACAGTCAAGACTCTAAACATAAATGAGGAAAAGACTGATAAGTCTACAAAAATTATTGAACATTTCTCATTTAGAGATTAACTGATCGCTTACACCTCTTGTTTTTCACTAATGTGTCAATATTCGGTTGGATTTTGTTAGTACTGTACACTCGGAAAGCAGAATTTGAAAATCTGTATTCGGAAATTTGGTTTCGAACCTTTGCATTTCGGGACAAAGTATATTCCTAAAAATGTATGTATGTATTTATTCACACTGCAAATGGGTATATACCCGGTGACAGTGGGAACTAATTACACTCAATAATGACAATTAATAATAAGCACAACTAATAAAAAAACAATAATAATTAATAATAATAATAATAATAATAATAATAAACAAGGAACATACTAAATTAAATGAAGCACGATCACTTAAAATAACATTTAAAGTAAATCTAATTTGTATCTTAACCCTAAGTCCATGCCTGCACAAGTACCTTTCGGCACTACATTTATTTCGCTATCAACTCCCTCACTGCACTGATTCTATCCTGATTTCACAGACACTTCAAAACCATTTCACTGTTCAAATACTTTGAACAGCCACTATGAACTACAGAACTTCACTGATACATACACACTTTACTTACACAATAGACTTCACTGATACACACACTACACATTTCACACTTCACTGACAGAACACACTTCCTCACTGATACAACATTCCAAATAATAAAATATCAATTACACTCTTTAAATAGTGTGTATAATATACTACCGTCTATTAGTAAAGTCGTTAAGCCTATTTTTATAATAAACATTCTGAATACAGAATTCGGCCGGAACGTGCTCCATCGGTAAGATTTATTCGGCCCTCCTCGAAGAACATGTACCGCCTGGATATGTTGCTACGGTGCAGACAATCAGCACCATACACCTCAAACATTTTCCTGTGAATTTCACTCGAACCTCTTATTTTGCTCAGAAAAACGGACTACACCTCACTGATCTTCACAGTAGACGATGCTAGCACACGTTCCATCTTTATTCAGTAGTTACCGCTCGTTCCGCCAGGGTGTTACCTAATTGAGCCATTGCTCTCTGTGGCGCAAGATTGAAACCAGAGTGCTGCATTGGAGTTCAATCGCTCGCTTGAACTCTGTCGAATGTCGCACGCTCGAGTGAGATAAGATCGGCCGTGATACGCTCGTAATAAATAGAAGCACAGTACGAGGTCATCTCACCGACATGTCTTATCTTGTATGGAATGCGACAGATAAGATACACATATGTTTTGCTCACACGGTAAAAATAAGGCTTTATTTTCTGCGTTTATGACAAACGTCTAATACTGTAGAACGTACCAAAACAGTAACAAAAGTTATTAATAAAATAGTATGAAAAACTTTGATATACAGTTATTATTGCTAATTAATAATTATTCAATATTTGATTTACCACATATATAACTGATAGGTCCATACATACTGTTCCGCCTGTAAACTGCGACAATGTAGAAACGTTTTACAAAATATTATTGATATAGCAGTAGATTAATAACAATATTAGTACAGAGATAACGTCACAGAAAATATAATAAAACCAATAATCATGCAGCACAACTGTTACAGACGCAAAGATTGATACACTAATTATTAGAGATTATTATTATTACTAGAAAACTTGATACATTCCTTGCATTATCGTGATTGTGTTCTCCGTTTATAATAATTACATTTACATCCAATAACATCTATCAGATATGGCAAAAACAAAATCACTCCTATGTGGGTGGGGGGAAGAAAAAAAAATATATTTACCTACAATATTTATATTACATTTTAAAACAAGTTTTGTAGTTGTACTATGGAGAGGTTAGTTAAACACTGCAAAGTTTTGAAATGATAAACATATATGATGTTGCTACACGGTTCATCACTGTAAGAAGAAGAAATGTCTAACACACGGCTTATACCGTTCGAGGATTTATCGCTCGCGACAATTTTACCCATCATGCATTTGCACTACTTATCGGATTATGCTATGAACTACTTGGCGCTCGAGCGAAAACGTCCGATGCAGACCTCTGATTCAAACTATCTGCCAACTTTGAACGTCCTAACCAAAATAGTATAACGTAATGAAATTGTTATGCGTTATTTTCCGATCCTCCCTAGTATTTCAATTTTTAGCATTGTTTTAACAGCTTTTACTAAATAGTTGCATATATAGTCCTATTTCCAAGATGTTTTGTGCATAGAGTTCCGTGGTTTAGTCATAATCATTGGGAAGACGGCACGTCTAACTACTGAATAATATTGTCACCTGATAGCTTGTGAGCTGCATTACCGAAAAGAAAGAGAGTTGTAACTCTTCTTAGATAATGAGGGATCCTCCAACAGGACTTGTACAATGTCGGGCCTAAATTCACGTTTCCTTTCGCTGCGGTGGGTGGAAATGACAGCCTTTTTTTGGGTATTTTTATATTAATTATTTTTCCATTATGCAACCCGTATTAGGAGATTAATTTATGCTGGTTGGGGTTCAAGTAATGTGGGTTTAAATATCACCCTACTCCTTCTAGCTATGCAATTAAAGACTTATAATTTCTTGCTTTTATATTGCAACTGAGATTTTTTTAAAGGGAACAGGATATTGCTTCTTTCTTTCTTCTCCCATTCCTAGTGATTCGTTTAGCTGCTGTCTTTTGACAAGTACCTTTGTCAATAATTTTTTCATTGCTTCAGTCAAAACATATACGTTATACATATTTAGAAATTTTATCTTATTTTCAGCGGAGAATAAAGACCGAAGGAGTCGTTGTACTGGCTAAATAAAGAAGTGACGAAAGAAAAGGTGTAGCTTTCGACGAGTAGTTTAAAATCAGAAGAAACAATTTTTAAATTTGCAGTTATTGTAGTTTATTGTAAGCAGAAAGAATATACTAAAAATCATTCAACTAATAAGAACTAAAATTAAACTCTATAAACTTTATATTAATATTATGTTTATTGACGATTCTGGAAGCAAATAAATAGATGGTTTTGGAAGTAAATCCCGAAGAGTCAATGTAGGCCTATATGATTATGTCTCGTGACCAGAATATTGTACCAGTAGGAAATATAAAACTTGGAAATTTATCCTTTGAAGAGGTGGAAAAATTCAAATACATTGGAGCAACAGTAACAAATATAAATGATGCTCGGGAGGAAATTAAACTCAGAACAAATATGACAAATGTCTGTTATTAGTCGGTTGGGAAGCTTTTGTCATCCAGTCTGCTCTCAAAAAATGCTGAAAGTTAGAATTTATAAAACAGTTATATTACCGGTTGTTCTGTATGGCTGTGAAACTTGAACTCTCACTCTGAGAGAGGAACAGAGTTTAAGGGTGTTTAGGAAAATATTTGGGGCTAAGAGGAATGAAGTTACAGGAGAATGGAGAAAATCGCACAATGCAGAACTGCACGCATTGTATTCTTCACCTCGCATAATTAGAAACATTAAATCCAGACGTTTGAGATGGGCAGGGTATGAAACACGTATGGGCGAATTTAGAAATGCGTTATCCATCTATCTATCTATCTATCTATCTATCTATCTATCTATCTATCTATCTATCTATCTATCTATCTATCTATCTATCTATCTATCTATCTATCTATCTATCTATCTATCTATCTATCTATCTATCTATCTATCTATCTATCTATCTATCTATCTATCTGTCTGTCTGTCTGTCTGTCTGTCTGTCTGTCTGTCTGTCTGTCTGTCTGTCTGTCTGTCTGTCTGTCTGTCTGTCTATCCTGTCTGTCTGTCTGTTTATTTATTTAACCTGGTAGAGATAAAGCCATCAGGCCTTCTTTATCCATCTACCAGGGGATTACAACAGCAATATTAAGACTACAATTACAATTAATATTAAATTTACAAATATAATAGAAATCAAAGTACTAAAAGATTAACTGGTTAATAAAGGCTAGACAGTTTATTGTAGAAGTTGAGAAGAAAAAAAGTTCTTAATTATTAAGCAGTTAGTAAGCCGGAGGAAAAAGACCATTGAGAAAGCCGAGATAATTTAAAAATGGATATGATGGTAGAGACTGGATTAATCTTGCCATGGCTGGGTTTATCTTAGGGCGGGAATGAATGTCCGGGTTCCTTAAAGTCGCTCTATAATATAAGCTATTCAAGTCTAAATAATTAATATAAATATTACTACAACAATATTAGCAAGAGGTATTGCACATGCTGGGGCATGAGTTGATCTAGCAATTTTTTCATTACATCTAGCAGGTGTTTCCTCAATTGTAGGAGCTGTTAATTTGATTTCTACAACAATTAATATAAAACCGTGTGAATAAGTACGCTTATTAACGAAAGCGTCCCACTGAGAACAATACGTTGATATTTATTACAATAAATTTAAACTAATCTTCTTTCTCATTTTTTCTGAAGCCAACATAACACCTCGAACAACTGGAATACATCTACGTGATGAATTGCGAAAGAGATCGTTTGACTCCTGGTGTCAGTTACCTCATAAGGGGAAAGATGTAGTCATCTATGAAGATTATCCAAGAGCCAATTCATGGGTCAGCACCAAAAGGAATTTGTCGTCTTCAGAATATATTAATGCAATCAAGATGTCCTGCAACCTTACTGCAGTGCGCTCCGTTCCTGGCAGAGCTTTCAGCACGACCCGTTGCCGTCAACCAGGCTGCATCGAGACAGAAACTCTTGGCCACGTGTTGGGCTTTTGTCGGAAAGGAGAGTTATTGCGTAACAACAGGCATCATAGAGTCCGTGGAGCTATCGCCTGTCTTCTTCGGAACAAAGGTTGGGAAGTTCATGAAGAGGTCCACTGCATTTCTGAAGACGACTCTCACAGAAGAGCGGATATAATAGCAATAAACAGGCAACAACAAAAGGCTATTATGATAGATCCAACTATACGCATGGAGAGAGATCTAAACCAAGCTCATCAGGTTGATCAGGAAAAGAGGGCATTTTATGGACCTTGTATTCCTGCCTTAGTGCCAAGTATAACATCCCTCTCTTCAATTGGTCAGTGACAGGTTTATTTTTTGGTGCTCGGAGTTTTTTTTACCAAAATTTACATATCATTTTAAAAACAATTATCAATATCATCTTTTGAAATTCAAAAAATCATCTCGCAAATTCTCAAAGATTCCCTGCAGATTATACAATTTCATATATACCACTCAGAAGGCCTTAGTTAAGGATATGCTAATTTTAAATAAAATCTTTTTTTATCTGTAGTAATGTCACGAGAGGTCTGAGATTTGCCGATAAATCCACGATCGAAACGAGTGGATTTATCTGGGAAATCTCAGACCTCGAGTGACTTTTATTAGGACTATTTCGTGAATAAAATAAAAGTTAAATAATATATCCCTAAAATTCGATCACAAAATGTTAATAATAGTGTATTAACGAATACTTAACCTATTCAGACATTGTGAAGTTGAAATACTCGTAGATGAATATCGATTATTGCAATAAAGAAATTCGATGTTATTATTCAGTAATGTCAATTGCGAAAAGCGAAATACAGGTTTAACATTGTTAATTACATGTACTGCACTTTTCTCTTATTATTATAACAAATACATTTTCATTATCTGCTGAAATCATAATTGAATTTAACAGTAACAGTGGGGACAGCTATATACCAATGCTTATGTATTCACAGTGAGATATGTTACTACACAGTGAAGCCATCTCTGTATAGATAGGCCTAATTAAAACACGAATTTTATTACGCCATACGAAAGGCAGTTTGATCAAAGACATTATTACTATGCAAGTTCTTTGAGTTTGATATGCGATGATGTTACATGAATTTGAACATCTATTAATTGTTTAATTTCAATACAAATGTTATAGGCTACAAATTTATAGGTTACGTTAGGCCTACCTGTGGAAGCAGGACCAATGTCAGCTGTGCCTTGTTTCGACCGTTGCTTACAATGAGTGCTACACGAAAGCATTTTTTATAGCTCGACAAACGCATTCTCGCTGTATTGTGTAACGGAACTAAAGCTGCATCTACACAGTTCAATATTCCAATCGCGTATGCGTGCAGTCCGGGAAGAATAGAATCAAGTTTAAAAGGTACGTTCAATTAAGATGCATAAATATTTTGTGTCTACATGGTGCGCCGTTTTGAACGTCGTCTTCACTGCGTAAATATATTAATTAATATTAAATATCAACCTTGCATTCATTGCTTTAAAGTTGAAAGAAAAGTTTAACCGTGTAGTTGCATCTTAATGTACTCATGATCAACAATTTACTGGGAAACAGTTGGCGACAACGACTAAACAAAAGAACGACCATGCGATAAATTGATAGCGATAAATCTAGCTGCAAAAATTATCGCAAAGTCTGACTGTGATTGGTTGGAATTGAAAATTTCATTACACTTCATTGGTCGAAAATGGAATGACGTCATATAAACGAAATAGTATAATTTAGTCATCTTCTAAGATTTTATTTTACAATTGATAATCAATAGTGCTTAATTATTACACTTTATTTTATAACACTATTCATATTTAATTAATTGTATTTGTTTTCTATTCATTTCCGGATCCTCGTGGTCATCCTTAATTAAGGCCGGATGAATTTCTCTCTCTCTCTCTCTCTCTCTCTCTCTCTCTCTCTCTTTAAAACTTTGTTTGTTTGTTTTTTTTGACAAACAACATACTATACTCAGTAATATATCCCACTATATATTATCAGATTCAAATTTGCGTTATTCTCCTTTATATTTATTTACTTGCAGAAATTGTTTTTATCATCGAAATCTCTTTCAATTCTTAATATCATTATACAAATAATATAAATCAATTACCGCAGCAAACACGACTCTTGTCTGAATGGAACTAGAAGAAGTGATTTTATTAATCCTGACTATGTGTGCGGATGCTTCCGCTGTGATGGAGAACTATTTAATCCGTGCATTGTGCGTGCATTCAGGACTACTGCCGGGATTAACAGTTATTAGCTGCACCTCGCAGACAAATGTTTTTGTGTTGGTTTAACTTCTCTGCGTGCTTTGTGACAATGGACTATCCCTCGGTGTTTGATAATCACGGTCCATAATTGTGAATTCGATGGGTTCTGTGTTTGCTGGCAAGGAAATGTGTCCTGCACAAACAAATAGGGGATAATGGAACAGTACCCACCGCCATGGAAACCTGCCTGCAATGCTTGCATAATATGTTTTTGCAGCATGACTTTAATTAATTGTAATCAAATATTCATACATTCCCATTATATTGCATTTCAATATGTGTCAGCGATTCACAAAGGGATTGACTTCGATGTAAAGTTCAGTTTGCTACTTATTTGCTAAACGACAAACAAAAAGTAGGTTTTGTATGTGTGAAGAAACATTTGAATGATTTACAATTAGCACACCTTTTACTGCGAGTATTGTTCATTATTATTATTATTATTATTATTATTATTATTATTATCATTATTATTATTGTAATAACCTTTTCTAGAAAAACTTCTTCACTAAAATTTAATTATTATCTAAATAATGTACTAATTAACAGAGCGGATTGCGTAAAAGATTTGGGAATATTCTTTGACAGTAAATTGTATTTTCATAGTCACGTTGATTACATTTACAATCACGCAATCAGAATGCTAGGAATAATACGGTCAATAACTTATTCTTTTTCCACGCCCGATTCTCTTTTAATGCTATACTATACATTGGTGCGATCGAAACTCGAATATGCATCTGTAGTTTGGAACTCGATTACAACTAAGGACTCGGCTAAATTAGAAAATATACAAAGAAAATTTATATCCTTATGTTCATTCAGATTTCTGCCTATTAATTCCGGGTATAGTTATGAGAGAAAATGTGAATATTTTAATTGTCAAAATCTATATGCTAGACGCCATGGGCTAGATTATCTGTTCTTCTGTAAAGTCCTCAAAGGTGATATATCCTGTGACTCTTTCTTAAACAATATTACCTTACGTATTCCAACAAAAGATATCAGAGCCCACAAACTGTTCTATATTAGAAATTAGAAATTTCTTTCACCAGTCTCCAGATGCATTAAAAATGCCAACATGCATGGCTGCGAATTCGTTCCCTTCAATGTATAGACTTAGTTTGCTCTTGACAACGATCTATCATTTATGTATTCTTTTAGGCATTATACTCAATTATCATTGTCTCATAGTATTCTTAGTTATCCATTCATCTTCATTATTGTAATTAATTGTAATTATATTTATGTGTAATAATTATTTTTGTTTTATGTTTTTGTTATATTTGTGCTGAACTGTAATTGGCCACTGGCTGTTGTACAGCACATTAAATAAATAAATAAATAAATAAATAAATAAATAAATAATTATTATTATTACTATTATTATTATTATTATGGTATTATTTTTATTACAAATATTATATTGTAATTCACCTATAAGGGAGTTATTACGTTCAATGACTTTATTTACAGAAACATAAAAACTCTGCATAAATATTAGAAATTCCGTAACACAGTAGTTTCATACAGAGTGATTGATATAGAACTGACACATTTCTTTCATTAATTGTTTCAAAACGAATTGTGCTAGCGACAACTTACTATACCTAAAATGTTGAGGAATTTTGGGAGATTATTTACCTCTATAGCAAATGTTGTCCGGCGTTGTCAAATCCGGAGATCTCGGTGGCCACAGATTCCTGGAAATTATTCGGTCGTCACATAACCGGATAAATGGAACCATGCTTCATCTGTGAACCATGTGATGGACAATATAGTAGGATTTTGCGCAATGAACGTCTGAAACCAACGACAATAATTCAATCTTTTATCCTTATCTGGTTCCTGTAGCTGATGAACAACCGTAACCCTATATGGCTTTAGGCTCTCTGACACATTGAGTAGGTGTACCCTGTCTCCTGCGACAAACGTCTTAATAATTTTTTGGGTGACTGCTTCAGTCGTCCTCTTACGTCAACAACAACCGTGGGAAGCCTAGATGAACGACGCTTGCCCTTTTCACTCACCAGAGATCCAGTTGTTTCCAATTTGTTTACCAGTCCCAGTATTGTGTTTCTTTTGGGAGGATTGCGAACACCAAATTCTCTCTGGTATGCCCTTTGAGTAGCTGTAATTGAATTCGTAATCCAGTATTGCTTCACAAGGAAGAGTCGTTGATTTAATGTGTACTGCATTTTCACGTTGACACAAAATGTCGAAAACAGTTGCCAACAATAGGAATAAAACATAAACATCTGCGCATCTAGTGACTTATTGTCGTTGGTTTCAGACGTTCATTGTGCAAAATCCTGCCATATTGTCCATCTCATGGTTCACAGATGAAGCATGGTTCCATTTATCCGGTTATGTGACGACCGAATAATTTCCAGGAACCTGTGGCCACCGAGATCTCAGGATTTGACAACGCCGGACAACATTTGCTATAGAGGTAAATAATCTCCCAAAATTCCTCTACATTTTAGGTATAATAAGTTGTCGCTAGCACAATTCGTTTTGAAACAATTAATGAAAGAAATGTGTCAGTTCTATATAAATCACTCTGTAGTATTGCAAGTGTCAAGGAGAGTTCATTTTTGCGTATACTTATGACGTTGAGTTTCATGTGGACAACTTTCACATCATGTTGAATTGAATACAGTATCTAATATTTTCAGTTGAGCCAGTAGCCTACTTACGAGAGCCTGTTTCTCTGTTCCGTTCGTGAAGCACTTCAGTTATCCGATACATCATCTTACAAGCAAATATTCTGATTGGGGGCAGATAAAATAGTTATTTTTTTATTTCACCGTATTAATAATTTCAAAAGAAGTGCCTATACAAATTCTGGCCACTCGACCGGAATTATGAACGCTGTAAAACAAGTTTGCCAGGGGCCGTTTAACAGAAACAAAACACAATTTCATCGGAAAAACTTATTGGAATAGATACAGCAATTATTGAGCTATTTTTCAACATATTCCTCACCGGAATTGAGACATTTGTCATATGATGGGATTCGACATGATCGACAGAGAGGTGCAGAAGGCTGTCAAACGCTGGTTCCAATCCTAGACGGCAGACAAATTCTCAATTTCTGTGGAGATATGTTGACAAATAGTGCAACAATTGTTGTATCTGTTTCAATAAATCTTTCCGTGCAATTGTGCTATTTTTCTGTAATTGACCTCAGGGAAAAACACTTTCTGGACGGCCTCATAATTGCGGTCGAGTGGCCAAACTTTGTATAAGCACTAAACTTCTTTTCACATTATTAACATGGTGGAAGAAAAAAAATTAACTATTTTATCTACCCCCATCAGAATGTTTGCTTGTTAGCTCCTTTTTCCTGTATCTTTTCGTGGTACCGCAATGTTTGTTATTAAGTACATTTATTTGAATTTCGTTTTTATATCAAGCTCTCCTTTTGACTAGGATATAATTATATTAATTAATATTATATGTTGTTGTATTACTGTTTCTACTTTATTATTATTATTATTATTATTATTATTATTATTATTATTATTATTATTATTATTATTATTATTACTTGAAGCAAGTAAAGAGATTGATTTGGAAGTAAATTCCGAAAAGACAAAGTATATGATTATGTCTCATGACCAGAATATTGTACGAAATGGAAAAATAAAAATTGAAATTTATCATTCCAAGAGGTCGAAAAATTAAAATATCTTGCAGCAATGTGGAAAATGCGTGTTATTATTCGGTTGAGAAGCTTTTATCATCCAGTCTGCTCTCAAAATATCTGAAAGTTCGAATTTTAAAACAAATTATATTACCAGTTGTTCTGTATGGTTGTCAAACTTGGACTCTCACTTTGAGGGAGGAACAGAGATTATGGGTGTTTAAGAATAAGGTGCTTAGAAAAATATTTGTGGCTAAGAGGGATGAAGAATGGAGAAAGTTACACCACGCAGGATTGTATGCATTTTATTCTTCATCTGATATGAACATAATCTCCTGACATTTGAGATGGACTGGACATGTAGAACGTATGGGCGAATCCAGAAATGCATATAGAGTGTTAATAGGTGGGCCGGAGAGAATGAGACCTTTATGGTGGCTGAGACGTAGATGGGAGTATAATATTAAAATGGATTTGAGGGAGGTGGTATATGAATGTAAGGACTGGATTAATCTTGCTCAGGATAGGGACCGATGGCGGGCTTATGTGAGGACGGCAATGAACCATTAATAATAATAATAATAATAATAATAATAATAATAATTATTATTATTATTATTATTATTATTATTATTGTTATTATTATTATTATATACATACATACATACATACATACATACATACATACATACATACATACATACATACATACATACATACATACATACATACATACATATTGTCGGACCATCGGATCTAAGCCCCTTCAGCGCTGTCGTCGTTCTTGGAAAAGTTAATGCCTCTACTGACCCCATTCCATCCGTTTCTCTCCCACTACGTCAAACAGCAGGCCACGAACCTTGCCGAATAGGGATGTTGCCAACGTTCCGTCAAACAGTGTCATGTCTCTTGAACATTGATTATAATAATGTAAGGTTAATTATTACTTATTCATAATTTAATTTAAATATTTCCAATGACGCTGATTGACTTATGCAAAATGCTATAACTTGCTTAATAATATTTCTTTCACCACTCCGTGCTACAGTATTCATGTTGAGTTGACAACACTGGACTGCAAGTGCAAATAAACTGTCCCGCAAGAAGGCTCAAAATTTTGAGTAGTGGGGGAGAGAAAGAGAGAGGGATAGAAAAGAGAGAAATAGGAATACAGGGACAGAAATGAATTGCCGAGGCTGAAAAGGAATTAAGGTTCAGTTCACATATTATACGGGGGCACAGATCCGATGGTCGGACTATACAGACTGGACTATTCACTTCGCATGGGTCAAGGCACTCGTTGGACTTGCGGGGAGCGAGCTGGCCGACCACTTGGCAAAGCAGGCAGCAAGTAACAACGAGTTACCAGTGAGCTTCGACAGGATACCAGTCAGCGACATCATGCGGGAACTTCAAGAAGAAAGTGTGGTTAAGTGGGAAAGTGAGTGGCAAAACACGATAAATGGTGCAGTGACAAAATCGTTTTTCCCCAGTGTAAAAGAGAGGTTACGCGTTAACATTCCACTTAATGGAAAGGTCACAACTTTTCTAACTGGACATCGAAAAACCGGTGCTTACTTATACAGATTCAAGCTGAGGGACAACCCGTCGTGTGCGTGTGGAGCAGAGGAACAGACCTTCGACCACCTCCTTTTCGAGTGCCCGAAATTGGACAAAGAAAGACTAGCGTTCCAGCGGGAAATGTTAAGGAAAACTGGCAAGTGGACTTTCACAAAGCTTAAAATAATGCAAGAACATGCGCATACATTCATAAATTATTTCAATGTTATAAATTTAGACGAGTAAACTTAGGATAATTTAATCTAGGATAGATAAGAGTAGGCAATAGATATAATGGAAGACTCAAATTTTCACAACAGAATAACAGACCTACATACGCCTAGAGAGTGACAGAAACGAGACATAATGTGTTATATTGTAAACATACAGGTAGCAAGGCATGTAGTATTACCTTTATTGTAATGGGACATGCCGTTCAACTAATATAAAAAACATACATACATACATACATACATACATACATACATACATACATACATACATACATACATACTAACTCGTATATACATATACTGTGCATATGTATGTCTACTCCTATAGGGACAAAGGGCAAATATATACAGTGAAGACGCAGTATACATATGTGTGTTGCTATAGAGACTATTGCCATTAAGGCCCGTCCTGAGGAAAAGACACAGACTCACAGCCCGGCCATGTAATATCATTACGGTCCAGACGAGCTGAGAGCACTCAAGTAGCTGCAGCAGCTGATCGAGTTATTACGACCACCTCCTGCAGTGACGACTAGCATAACGCTTTCACCAGCATTGTCGTCATCACTATCTCCAATATCATTATATCGTTATTATAATTAGAGTTGTCATTTTTTATTATTATTGTTATTATTATCATTATTGTAGTAAGATTTTCCAAAATGTAGAAATGTTGACCTTATTTTGTCAGTACATTCTTTTCCTATCCTTATATTAAAAACCAAGATACATTTAGTACTGATCAATACATTCATAATTTTAATACAAGACATAAATCAGATCTTCATCTACCCTCTGTTAGTGTAAGCTGTTATAAAAAAGGAGTTCGCTGTTCATGATTACAATCTTCACTGCACTGAAAAATTACCTTACAGTTTTGAAGGGTCTAAATAGATTTACAAAACCTCTAATGGCAATTACATTAATATTCTCATTATAGAAATATATTTGAGATTTATATATATATTTATTTTTTTCTCCCTGTAACATAGTTCTAGTAAGCTTATATTAGATTAATTTTCATCATTTTACTAGCTATCTCAAATCTCAAATTAATTATAATTGATTGAATTAAATTAGCTCATAAATTAAGTTACTACTTTACCTTACAGGTTTATCTAAATTTAAATAAATATATATTCTACTACTTAACTGAAGAATATTGCTGGAGAACCTTCTAAGTGTAGTGTAAATATTCGTATTGTATTGATTCAGGCTGGTTGAGTGGAAGAGGTGGCCTTAAGGCCTTAACTCTGTCATCGAAAATAAAACATTATTATTATTATTATTATTATTATTATTATTATTATTATTATGAAAATGTTTAGAAAAGAATTAACCAGATTTCTATATACTCATACCTTCTACACAACTGATGAATTGTTTATGCTTGTTAATTGAATTATTCTACTTGATATGAAATGTACAATTTTGTATAGCTCATCTAAAACAAGCTTGTAAATTGAATTAATCTGTTTACTATGTTTTGTGTACTTTTTCATAGCTTAACTGATGAATTGTATGTGCCGTAAATTGATTAGTAGTCTCTATAGATCAATTTACAAATTGTTTATGCTTATAAATTGAATTAATCTACTTGATATGAATTGTAAAATTTTGTATAGTTTAACAAAAATATGTTCATAAATTGAATTAATATGTTTTATATATTATTCTTTCTGTATAACTTGGCCGATGAATTATATGTGCTTTAAATTGAATAGTAATCTGTATAGATCTACTGATGATCAGTTTATACTCATAATTTGAAGTAATTTGCGTGATATGTACTGTACTATCAATAATTATGTATTTCAACTGATTGAATTGTTTTTTCTTTTAAATTGAATTAACTTAATTGCTTAGTAGAGCCACCAACGTAGCTCAGTCGGCAGACTCCCTAGCGTACTGATCCTGAGCTGCGCTACAATTGAAGTGTTCGGCCGAATAACGGTCTATGTTCAATTTTTCAAAATCGATTTTTTTTACTGGAATAATACTCTGTACAGTATAGTCTTACACAACTGTAACAAAAATTGTTTTTTTCAATATCTGTATCAGAGGCGCTTCCACACGAGTAACAACCATGAATTTCTTGGTTGGAACAACGGTCTACGTCACTAGCCACTTCTACCGTAGGTATCCAGTTGTTTACATCGTATCGGAAGTTATTGCACGGGAGTTTGTTCTCTTTACGAATACTGGGTACTTGAACTCTGTGTATCAGGTTTCGATTGATCTATTACGTAAATTGGACGACTGCAAGACAATGACGATTTCTACGATAAATATTAACCTGCTAAATAAATCTAAAAAAAAGAATCCAGACAAATTAATATTAATAAATGGAAAGATGTGTCACGAAAGTCGCTGAGAGATGGTAGTCTTGAGTGTATAAGGAAGACGAAGTCGTAAGTTAGTGCGAAAGATCCCTCAAGTAATATAAGTTCATGTCTGTTATTTTTGCAGTATTTTATTAGTTATATTTTAATTTACATTTTACCTAGTGTTAGTTGGTCTATGTTGTGTTTTGCCACTGTAGTTTATCTAAGAATTTTATCACGGTATTTCGTATCAGTCAGCATTTAAAAGCTGTGGTTGTTATTATCTTCATTATTAATAAAATTTATACTTAACATATAAACCATCTGTTGGGATGGATACTGAATATTCGGGACAGGAGTACACATTCCATCCCCCAATAATTTATCAACTGTAATATATAATCTTCTTTATTCGTTTGTTATTGTTACAACTTTAATTTAATGGTGTCCCTATATCTCAATACTGCAGTTATTTTCTAATAATAGTATTATTATTTGATCAATGTTGTATGCTTATTCATAATATGACATTGAATGTAACTTTAATAAATTACTTGGTGTTAATTCATATTAATATCTAGCATTTCAAAATAAATTCCATAATAATTTTGTTCATAATTTCATCTATTTCATATCTAAGTGAGAAACATAACATTCCCACTAGTCAGTGGAGTATTTCTGGTCTTTTGTTCGGTGCACGTGACACACTTCCTAAATTCACATGTGATATTTTAAAAGCACTCGGACTCAGATTTTTTGAAATTCAAAAAAATTTGTTGAATATTCTTAAGGATTCAATCCAAATATTACATTACCATTTATATTTTGGCCATTGATGATTCTGTTGGGTTTGCATTTCTCTGAATTTTTTACTAAACAATTTCTGTCTTTCTAAATTATTCTGTAGTGCTTTTATTCTGGATCTTTATGGTCACCCTCATTGAGGGCAGATTATTTTCTTTAAATATTTATATATTATTTTGTATATTTCATAATATTTTGATTGTATAAAATTATTTATTATCTGTATTCTCCAGTAGCAATTCTGTGGAGTTCAAAATGTTATAAAGTTCTATGATGTGTAACATGACTTTCAATAATGTAGGGCCTACAATCGTATACTTCGCTTAGTGTACAAAACATATTGATGGAATAACGGTCTATGTTACCCGTCCGATAGTAAATTTATGAGCGGAATTACGATGTAACAATTATTAGATTGTAACATTTACCTTTATTCGGCCCAACGCTTCAATTACACTGATAAACAAGGGGTAGATATCTGACATGATGATTACTGTTTGTAATGTAGTTTTTCATGCTGATTTCAAATTTGAAAACCGTTTTGCGTTATCACATCATGTTTTGAAATTATCGACGAAATTTTATTTTCACATGGAACACTGTCTGTCGTTTTTCCAGATGATGTAGAATTTCACTAGATGTGTTTTGATACCTGTGCGGCTATGTAACAGACAAATTCCATCGGAAGACT
Organism: Periplaneta americana; assembly: GCF_040183065.1. Taxonomy (NCBI): domain Eukaryota; kingdom Metazoa; phylum Arthropoda; class Insecta; order Blattodea; family Blattidae; genus Periplaneta; species Periplaneta americana. The sequence continues at coordinate 141,023,395 of NC_091127.1, forward strand.
TTTATGCCCTTTCTGTGGAAAGCATATGAACTATACTTTGATTCGAATGTGGATAGTTGTAAGTCGTAGGCACCACAGTTCATCTGTTTGACCTGCGCATGCAACTTGTGCGATTGGATAAGGAAGACGAAGAACAATAGTCATCTGGCATTTGGAGTTCCTATGATATGGCGTGAGTCAAGCAACCACACGACAGACTTATTTCTTTTTGGCAAACATCACCGGATTCTCCTACAAAACTGATGCATCTGTAAAGTATCCAGACGTTCCTTCAGTTTCTAAACCAATTCCAATACAACAGCACCTGCAGAATACACAGTTAACGAAGAAACGCTAGAAAAAAAGTCCTCTTTCATCCCCTACTAATGACTCAGACTCTGACTACTACCAACCTGGAGAAGATAAATTCATTTGATGAGTAATACTGAAGTCTGCGATCTTGTATGGGACCTGGCACTAACAAGCTGAACTGCTCGGTACGTCTTAAAGGATTTAATTTCCTTGCACAACGAATTCACAGTTTCGGCACAGACACAAAGAACTTGTGAAGTTCTTTGCAATGAGTGACATTATTTGCTACCGCACGGACGTTCAAGATCTTATGACCCTCGGGGTGGAACACAGCATTGAAGCATGGCGACTGTTCATAGACTCATCTAAGACAAGTTTGAAGGTATTAAATAATATTACACAATAGAAACAGACACGCGTCAGTACCGGTTGCATATTCTAAGCACCTGAAATAGACGTACGAATCCATGTCGCTACTTGAAAAAATACGCTCTCACGAGTACAATTGGCGTATCTGTGGTTATTTAAACGTTATCACTATTCTCATGGGAATGCAGACAGGGTACACCAAGTACTGCTGCTTCATCTGTGAGTGGGACATCAGAGATAGAAAGAATCATTACATAAAGAATTGGCCGATCGGAGATAGAATGCTGCCAGTAATTAAAAACGTCCTTCGTGTGCCGTGGGTTGAGCATGAAAAGTTATCATGTCACCACTTCATATACAGCTGGGACTCATGAAGAATTTCGTGAAGGCACTAGACAACGACTCAGATGCTTTTCGGTACCTGTGTAACAAGTTTTCAGATTTGAGTTACGCGAAAGTGAAAGAAGGTATGTTCATAGGCTCACGAATAAGGAAGATCATTCCAGACAGCAACTTCCAAGACTTACAGGGTGGTACTGAAATATTACTACTATACTTATGTGTCATGTGACGCATTTGCACCATTGTCTTAGCTAAAGCCATGTTCATTAGTACTCCATGTAGCAATAAATGCTCTACTGAAACTCCTGTTTGCGAGTTGTTAAACATAATGATTGATGTCGTATATCTGAAGAACGGTGGGTAATAGAGACAAATGGTTTGCATATTTGGAACCGGCATGTTTCAGTTGTCTTGGAACGCTTGTTGGATACCAAGATATCCACCGAAAATGTTTTTTTTTTTTTTGTTATTCAGTGTTATAGATTTCTGTTTGAAAATGGAGCAAACTGAAAGACTCTCTGCCAGAACTACGCATAACCGAAACTTGGATTAAGATTAAATTTAAGAAGTGAATAGAATTATAAAATTAACTGGCAGTTCAAAGAAAATAATATAATGTGAGATAAACTTAGATTCGCACCGATCAAGTGTTCTTAGCCTAGTTGAATAAATTTTCATTTATATAACAGTATGTGAAGGATGGCTATTCTTGCTATGAACGTGGCCCCTGCGGTCTTGTCTTTCGTGTTCCATACACACATGACACACAAGTCATTTCACTTCCGTTAATAATACAATATCCGTAATGTGTTCTGTGTAATTCTGTTCCGAAACACTAATCTTCTGTCATAAGTGCAATCAAGCTGGCGTCAGCGGGCAGACTGAACAACAAACATCACTAATTGTTAAAAAGAACAGATATAGGTTGGACTTTTCCATTACTGTTAATGAATAAAGAATTTACAACGTTCCAAGTTTGGTTCTAGCACAATAGCTGTTTATTACGAAACCAACGAGTAGGGTAGGCCTACTCTTCTTGCCCCACTCTTTTTCATTTGGAGACGAAGCTCACGACTATTATTATTATTATTATTATTATTATTATTATTATTATTATTATTATTATTATTGTGCTGAACTGTTATTGGCTCCAGGCCGTTGTAGAGCACAATAAATAATAGTAAATAAATAAATAAAAATTATTGTATGTATGTATTTATTCACACTGCAATGGGTATATACCCGGTGGCAGTGGTAACTAATTACGCTCAATAATGACAATAATAAACTTATTACTTAAAAATACAATTAATAATAATACTAATAATTAATACTAACAATATTTTATAATAATAATAATAATAATAATAATAATAATAAGAGGGAATATCCTAAATTAAATGAAGCACGATCACTTCAAATAACTTTTAAAATAAATCTAATTTGTATTTTAACCTAAGTTCGAATTAAAACCCACGAGTAAATATGTTCATATCTGCACAAGTACCTTTCAACATTACACTCATTTCGCTGTCAATTCACTCACTGCACTGTAACTACGACACATTTCATTGATTCTATCGTGATTTCACTAACACTCCAAAAACATTTCAGTGTTCAAATACTTTGCACTGCCACTATAAACTATAAAGCTTCACTGACAGGAACACGTTTCACTTACACAACACACTTCACTGACACAACATAATTCTTCACTGATACAACCTTCAATAACAAAATATCATTTATACCCTTTAAATACTGCGTATAATTACCGTCTATTAGCAAAGTCCTTAAGCCTATTTTTAAATACATTTTTGGTTGTTGGTAAAGCCTTTAGTAAGTCTGCAGGCAAAGCATTCCAGTCCCTGATAGTACGATTACGATTATTATTATTGTTATTATTATTATTGTTATTATTATTATTATTATTATTATTATTACTCGTATTACTATTATTACAATTAAACATTTTGGAATTATCATCGGTATTACTTGGTTCGTTATTCTCTGAAATTTTATATCTAACCAGATCTTCAGGCTATACGTATAAAAAAAGTTCTCTCTTAAATGAGTTGTTCCTCGTGACGAATTACACGCAGATGAAGAGAACTTTAAAACTGTTTCCTCCAAGATCAGACAGCAGGCTTTGAATAGAGGCTGGAGTTGATCTTGTATCTTCAGCTACTTTCCAACATTTTGGCTGTTGGTACTACTGTAGCTGTCTATAATATCGGAGAGCACTCCAGTACACCTGTGACACATGTTGCAGATATGGGCTGACACCAAAATCATGATGACATTCGTGTATATTGCATATATCCATTTCCAGAGCTGAAATCGAAGTGAGAGAGGAGCACTTTAAAATATCGGTGTTTCAGTCAGCATGTGTTCGCGCAAACCGGCGTAATGGTAAAAAAGACATACAGGACGATCTAAAATGTGGAATATGTGAAACAAATTTGGTAAGAAGAATACTACGAAACAAAATTTTATTTGACAATTGTATGCAGTTAATAATGTTTTTTTCTAATGTATAGCAAGTTGCGAAGTAACATCGAAGGAAGATAATACTATTCTTCATGTAATTATGGGTTAGACATTTAATACCATTACACGAAAACTCTTTATTAACCGAAGTTTTTTAGGCTTATTTTAAAATCTGAGTAGAGAGGTGAGTATGTGCACGCATGTATGTACGTGTGTATGTATGTATGTATGTATTTTTTTATATTAGTTGAACGGCATGTCCCATTACAATAAAGGTAATACTACATGCCTTGCTACCTGTATGTTTCCAATATAACACATTATGTCTCGTTTCTGTCACTCTCTAGGCGTATGTAGATCTGTTATTCTGTTGTGAAAATTTGAGTCTTTCATTATATCTATTGCCTACTCTTATCTATCCTAGATTAAATTATCCTAAGTTTACTCGTCTAAATTTATAACACTGACATAATTTATGAATGTATGCACATGTTCTTGCATTATTTTAAGCTTTGTGAAAGTCCACTTGCCAGTTTTCCTTAACATTTCCCGCTGGAACGCTAGTCTTTCTTTGTCCAATTTCGGGCACTCGAAAAGGAGGTGGTCGACGGTCTGTTCCTCTGCTCCACACGCACACGACGGGTTGTCCCTCAGCTTGAATCTATATAAGTAAGCACCGGTTTTTCCATGTCCAGTTAGAATAGTTGTGACCTTTCCATTAAGCGGAATGTTAACGCGTAACCTCTCTTTTACACTGGGGAAAAACGATTTTGTCACTGCACCATTTATCGTGTTTTGCCACTCACTTTCCCACTTAACCACACTTTCTTCTTGAAGTTCCCGCATGATGTCGCTGACTGGTATCCTGTCGAAGCTCACTGGTAACTCGTATGTATGTATGTATGTATGTATGTATGTATGTCCCCACAACATGTCCCATTACAAAGTAATACTACATGCTTTAGTTTCCTTTTAGCTGTATGTTCTATCTCACCAGAAATGTTTGCTAAGTTTTATTCACTTCCGAATATGGCGCGGTAATTTATTAATTTCATGTTGATAGTGTCTAAATTTTTTTCTTTCTCTTATTTACGAATATAAATTAGGTGTTAGTTTTTATGTCTAATACTATAAAGTAAAACTGAAATTATATGATGTTTATATTAGTTGCCATTTGATATATACCTATACAATACTTATATAAAATGTAATTTTGAGTATTTTTTTTCCGCTAATTCTGCTGCCTTCAAGTAAAAAGTAAGATATTTACAATATCCTACTTCGGAGTTACATTTGTTAGAAATGTTTTTTATTTTATACTTCCAAATGATAATATTTGTTCAAGTTTCATTTTCTAGGAGTGTGTCTTCCCCTTTGTTACATTTGCATCTGATATGATTCGCGGTATTATTGCAATTTGTCAAAGCCTATCGATTTAATGAATCTCGAGAAAGTGTTTGTATGTTTTGGTATGAGGTTACTGTAGGTTGCTGGCAATTCGCTCCAGTAGATATAATCTGATCCTCCAGAATTTTCCGTTGTCTTTCTAGTATTTTGCGTTAGTGAATGAAATGGTGTGCAGTTTGCTCTCCTGACTGCAGGGGCACAGTGAATCGTTTGTTAGTTTAAACCAACCCCGGGCCATGAGCTTGAAACAGTGGAACCAAAAAGGTGTACTAGTATGGCCGTCAAATTACCCATAGTTCATCTCTTTTTCCGGTGTGTTTATCAGCTGTTTTATTCATATTATTACGATTACAAATTGTTTCGTGTTGTTGTGACTATTTCAAAAGTGTAGTCAAGTTCAGCAGGAGTTATTTTTTTTTTATAAATAAGCTAATATTCTGTTAAGCTCAACTGTAGAATATGTCCGTTGATATGTCCCCCTATGCTTTAATATATGAAGGAATGCCAACAGCCTTCATGATAAGAGAAAGAATGTGGAAATGAAGTGTTCAGTCCATGTTACAACAATAACATTTGTGCGAGGTCGTGCATATTTGCTTGTTTTCCGCACAGAACCAATACGCGGTAAGTGTGAAATACTACATTCTCTATTCCCAACGTAACACACATAACAATTTCCCTCTTCTTACCGCTTAAGCGCGACATTCATTTTACTGCTGTAGGCTTTTAACATATTATTTTTAGAGACGTTTAACATAGTAATAATTATAAATTGGAAACTTACCACTGCAATTTCAGCTAAATTGCAATGTTAATTATTGTTCTTAAATATTTGCAAAAATTAAGTAAAATCTACTACTCCACGAAACTTATTGCATTCCTGATACAAGTAACATTAAGGAAGCCGTGAAAAAATCAACAAGACTCCAGATGCCGATGTTATTACTGCAATATGTTATATAAATAATATTGTTAAAATATTAAAATGAAAAATAAATCATTACATAACCTTACCGTTTGTTTTAAGTTCGCATTTATAGATTGGGGGAAAAAAAAGACAGACGTATATCACGGCCTGCTGGAGTATAGATATTTTTGTTTTCATTAAACAGAAACCAAGATGGAGATTTCATTACAACTAATTCGAAATTCGTGTTTCACGTATGTAATAAACGATCTTCGCTCAAAATAATGTACGATACACGAGCGGTATGTTTGTTTTCATGTTCTCGGAAATTAAAAAAAGCTCAACTACGTTTCGCTTTTTTCTGTCTTTTCTTCGAACATGAAAACGTCAACATACCGCTCTTGTAACGTATATTACTATTTTAATAAATGTATAGTGAAACATACATTGATATAATAATCTGCTAATACTCCCGTTACCTCCACATCCATTCTAATCTGTTTACGTATGACCAAAACCGATAGTAGCAATTAAATATTTGGCAATTGGCGGTATTTTGAGGTGGATTATGAGTCGTAAAAGGTATAGTTTGACGTCATATCCGTCGCACCGATTTCAACATATTTGGCTTGATGTACTCCCTCCTTTCTTTTTATCCTCTCAGGTTTAAACGCATGGAGGTAAGTTTTTGTTTTTTCGTGCCCTATTGCGACTGCTGTGAACTTTGATGATGGGGATTTTGAGTCTTAATCGTTGTTCTATTGTTGAAAAGAATTATTTGCATGTATGTATGTATGTATGATCGCCGCGCTCTCATGGTTAACATTCGGCAGGTCTTTGAGCGGCCTCGTGCGTAACATTCGGCAGGTCTTTGAAATTTAATTGCATTATTGTTTTCAATTTCTTTTGTCGCCGCTCCAATCACTCGCCTCAATTTCAATATTGCAACCAATAAGCTGCTTCCATTATTAAATGACACCTACTTGTCTAATCCACGTGGACTGAAACAGAGATTGCAATGTCTTGTGCTGAGAGCGAACATTAAAGTATGTGATTAAAATTATTATTAAAGAGTTATTATTAAGAGTTAAGAATGTCAACGTACTCGTATATGAAAGAATAATAATAATAATAATACTACTACTAATAATAATAATAATAATAATAGCCATTTAACAATATAACAAACTAGTACTTATTCTTATCGAGGAAGTAGACGTGACAACGTGACACTTAGAGTGAAACCTACAGAGCAACAATCGGTCGGCAAAATTATGTTTTAAAAGTTATTGTATGATGCCGACATGTTAACCATGAGAGCGCGGCGATATGTATGTATGTATGTATGTATGTATGTATGTATGTATGTATGTATGTATGTATACGTTCACATCACGTACTCTATATAAAAAGTGTAACACATTCAATACACGTGTAGACCTATATAACGAACACCACTAAATTAAGTAAAGCTTCAGTCAGTACAGATTTCTTGCGACATTATTTGAATTAGGAACAATATTCGTAATAAATGTTTATTAATTTATTATTTAATAATTATTGTTACTGTTGCTGTCGTCATTACCGTTTCATTTATTGATTGATTAATTACGATGGTCTGTTATATTAAACAGCGCCAAGAAATGTTGCGGTTGTGAATTCATTTTTGTTTTGTGGTGTCACTCCATGCGTTAATGACTCAACCACTTAAATAGCAATTAAAAATTGAATAACGCTCGCGAACCAGTTTTTTTGCAACACTCAACGTTATTTATTTGAATAGACTGCGACACTTGTGTTCCCAAGGGGACTCGCTGAAATCCTTGATTATCACTCTTTCGTACAACTTTTCATATAACCTACAGAAGTGAGGAAGATATAAGCATAACAAGCCCCGGTAGCTCTCAATTGATTAGTCACTCTGTCCTATTTATTAGTCTATGTTTTTTCCTTATCTATCAAAGTCAATCACAAATGAATGTTAAAACTTAAGGAGTACACGGTAGTAAGATTTGTGATCACTTAAGTTATTTGTAGAATCCTAAACTTGGTTACCTAAAGCCTCCAAGCAATCCGCAACAATGTAGGTATGTACGGAGTATAGCTTGAATGCATCCAACGCTACTTAGTTCAGGTCAGAGTAGTGCACGGTAGCCCACAGCTCGGCACTGCCAGTCCGCACGCGTCAGCTGCCCAGTCTACCCAAGACCTACACTGCCTGACGTGGCCGCTTCCTAGCCCGTGGCACTGGGCTTCGAAGCCCACCGTAGCCCAACGCACTGGTCGGTACTGCACTGTTATCAACCCACCAGTTGTTTGCATTCTACTACTTTTCCGCTTGCGCGCGTTGGTTCTACTTTCGCTTTATATGTGGCATAAGTATATAGTTCGCAGTATAACAGACAACATACAAAATTAAATAATTTTCCACTGCCGTCGAACACAGATTTAAAAACTGTCCAATGGTATTTTTTAAATTTCCATCCGACTCTGTTGTTTTAAACTCTTTAACAGCCATTTTATCCCTCACTACTTTTTCTCTTGAGAGACCGTATTTTAGAATGTGTACTTCCACGGCCGGTGTCTATGATGAAGGTTTTCCGGGCTAAAATACCATGGTCTGTCATTCTACCAGTAGACCACAGCATCTCAACCTGGAAAACATTCATCACAAGACTGTATTTTCTTTGATGCACCATTATTTGGACCCATCGTGAAAAACAGAAATCAAAAACTAAAACAACATCTAAAAATAGATTGCCGCAGATAAAATAGTGAAAGCTACTCCTCACAACATTCCCCAAATGTTAAAGAACATGAATTTCATATTCATCTATAGTATGTCTAACTAAACAAGTCGAAATTTGATTTTTGTCCACCTTGATTGGCAAAATTGCACACTGTGCGTCGAGCCGAAAAATGGGCTACACTTCCTTGGGAAAGAAGATAAATTTACATTTCCATAATGTAAATCGATCTCTAACTCACTGAGTTTGTACCCGATTATGCTGCCATTTGTGATATTGAATATGGAAGGACTTTGTCTTGCGGTAATGAATGCACTGCCCTGCCCCACACGGAGCCCAATTTCAGTAGCAGATAGTTCAGTGTCGCACGATGACAAATTGGGATTATTATTGTAAACGCACGTGGTTGTGCGTAATGTCAAGTACAAATGGTTACCATGGAAACGCTTTGATGTTACGACGCTCAAATTTATTGTCTGTTTAGATCGATTCTGCGTGAATTATTCATTGCATTTCAACCCTAATGACACAGGCTGTACTCGTTACGACGGGTAAGTCGTAGATGTATTGGCAGCTTATCTCTGTCATATTAGCCCGATTGGGGGTCCCTATCTCCATCAACTTTACTACCATCATATTATTTCATTATCATTTCCTTATTACCACGTCACATTCTGTACCATTATATTTATTTATTTATTTATTTATTTATTTATTTATTTATTCTGGTGTAGTTAAGGCCATAAGGCCTTCTCTTCCACAACACCAGGAATACAAATACAATAATATAGAAAAACAGAGAAAAAATACACTATATACAAAATAAAGCTACACAAAAAATAAAGAGAGAAAAAAACACTATAAACAAAGTAAAGCCACACAAAAATATACACAGGTTGCAATCACACAAACTTTAAATGAGTGATTAAGTATCATAATTAATTGTATCCCAACTAATTAACTAACATAAACAAGAAACTTGCAATTTTAATCCAGATTAAAAAAGAAATAGAAAAGAACACAAATCAATACTTCTAGCAATACCTAAAAACATTAACTATTATGTTATCTATTATATATTATCATACCATAAAATAGTTACTATTTTTCATATAAGTTATCAATAATAATAATAATAATAATAATAATAATAATAATAATAATATGTGGCGAAGCTCTTCAGAGGCTTTTGAGGCTTAGCCTAACAAAAAAATTTGAGTTATTATATCTAGTAATAGCATACGTTCATAATGACGATGTATCGTAACACTGGTTTCACTTCGATCCTTCCATATATATTATTAAATTTATTGCTGGCAGTCATTCCATTGCGAGAGGCTTATGGCAGGAGCCTCATATCGACGCGCGACGGCCTCGGTCACAGGCAGCGGCACTTACAGTCTTGTGGGAAGGCCGGGGAGGAGAGGGTATCGATTCGCTACGACTCAGTAGCAGGAGGCGGAGGTAGTCTCAACTGCGATTTAATACGTCTTGTTCGTCTTCTGTGATTGCGCTGCATTGTTAAGTGTTACTTTAATCAAACGTGCATGCGTATGTGTGTTACAAACTAATTTTGTATAAAATGGCGGATACTGATTGCGAGAGAACATTCAGGTCATTATTTGCACTACTAAAAGAGAAACTGTTTTGAAGTTGGGCGTATGAAACAAAGTAAGCTTACAAAGATAGGAGATCGACACTACATTTATATATTAAAATGGGGGTTAGAGGAAGACAAAATAAAAAATTTCAACTTTCATGGTATAAGCAATATCCTTGGTTGACAACGTGCTCTGTGAGACAATTGAATCACTGATTGCAAAAACACCCTAAGTCACATTTTTATTTAAAATGAGTTGAACATTATAGTGGCCACATCGCATATAGATGCACCAGTCTGGGCAGAAAAATAAACGAAATGATAATTATGTACTGTGAAACACAAAGCATCAATATTACCTTGAGTGTAAGAACACTCAAAGTGCAGAGTTCCCGTTGTTTTGTTAGCTCAACTGGAGAAAAGCTTTTCAATGAGTTTTATGCTGCGTAGATATGTGTGTGTGTTCTCAATGGAGGATCTCATTGGTGTATATTCCAAAAATAAATCAAAACATATTCAGAATATACAGTAGAAAAAAACTGTTTAAAAGACAGAATATGGTGGGACATAATATTTATAATAAGCATAATGTCAATGTCGTATTATGTATATTTTAAGGATTTAGAACAGAAAAATACTGATGTGTCAATGTGCACTCTAACCCGGTTTCTCCTGGCACAATTGCCTCATGAGTGATCCCTTATTGCTACCACTTATGAGTAAGCTTAGTATTCCTGCTACCAAAAGACTCAAGTTGCGGGTAAATAGTCTATATAGTAGGTGGAACCCAGGTGATGCAGCAGAGAAAGAGACAGACAATCATGTTCTTACTGCATGTTCGTAGAGTACATCCAACCTGAAATAAAAGTAGAGCAACTACTGACTTTATAATCTAACGGCTCAACAGCCCGAAGTTGGCCAGGGCCTACCTGCATGACAAACACTTTTTCTTCATAAAGTATGGGTACAAAGTGCTCACGGAGTTGGGGCTCTCTTGGAATATGTTTCTTCGTGTACATTTCTAGAAATTCTCTAAAGTGTTTATTGTTCAATTTATTAAGCGGTATATTGGCATTGATCATCATGGCACATAGATCCCTGCAAAACATGGATTTCTTATCGTACTCTCCCTGAGTTTGATGGTATTGCTTGTTTTGAGTTACGTTCAACCATATTTCTATGCCTTTTTGTATTGCAGTGTCTTTCATTGCACTGCTTTCTTGTAAATTTATAACTACTTTGCACAACTTACATGTAATGTAAATTATTATTGGCTCCGAAATCCTGAATTAAGTCCTCCCGCCTTTCATACTTCGAACTTTTTGTCTTCGACATTTTACCTGGTCACAAATACAAATGTTACGTTAAGTAAATAATATGACTTTTACATTTCATTGGTTTAAAGCACTCACTATGATCGTGTTCCGGCTTCAACACAAACTAGAGTGAGCGTGAGTAAGATGCGGTTCTATGTTTTATCTGACGGGGTATCCCTGGCCTGTGACGTCAGGTACAGTATGAGAGTAGGCAACTGTATTCCAGCTTAGACGTAGCTGAAATACTAAGTTTACTTATGAGCAGACTTCGTGGAATTGCCACGAGAATCGTAAGGTTTACTGCGCACGTGCTATAGACTGTATGAGAAGGGGGCGTGCAACGGATGGAGTTTGCCTCAGATGTAAACACTGAGCAGTATACTGCGGTTACAATAAAACCTGTATCCTGCATTCAAGAAATATAATGAATGATCATTGAAGTAGGAAATGTCTAAACATATAAATACACAATTATTATTTTGTAGTGAGATATATTAACTCTTAAAATTTAATGTAATATACTCACATCATCCTTGAATATTTGCATTGCAGATAAGAGTTACGTACATTTTGAGCGACTGCAAAGTGAACCTCCTCCGATGGTCACTCAAACAGTTTTTATATTGGGGAAAATGTACGTTCAACATCACACGATGTAATAGGTGCATATTTGAAGAACGGAAATTCACTACTTTTTAGTACACCATCTTCAGACGTCTTGCCGTGACCTGATGCTACCTCATTTATAACACGAAGTTGTGAATAGGCAGAATTTTTAGCAATAATGTTTCTCAACTTACACTTCATTTTTTCTGAAATTAGTGAATTGTTATTTTGGATAACGGTTTGTGATACTTTATACACTATATTAAGGGCTTCTGAGAGTTGTAGTTTAGACGATTCTAACAGGGTGATGCTTTTGCACACGATTTTAAAATTAGAATCAATGAACAGAATATCTTCCAATAGTTGTTCAGAAGGCAATGATTTTACAGCTGCAACAGCGGAACTGTCTGTGCTATCCGATGCATCAATTACCTCCATTATTTTGCCGTAATATTCTGCATAATAATTAACAGCATCCAACCATGTTTTCCAACGGGTCAAGACTGGCTGCGGGAGTAAGGGTATTTCAGGAGCAATTATTTGGAACAGCAACACTCTCATTGTAATATTTTTGATTGAATTCTTGTCCGCACTGAACAAATGTTAAGCTTTGACTATTCCAACCACAATAATGCAGAAATAAGTGCTTACATAGGTATACATTATCTGTAGCTGCTCTATCTATTTGGACCAGTCACAACTCTTAACATGAACTGCTTATACTACAAGACCGGGAGGTCGCTCACCTCTTTTATACTACCGTACATCGGCAACCTGATTGCATGCTGCTTGTGGCAATTCAACGAAGTCTACTTATGAGTTTCAAACCAGTCATCGGAGAGTTGACTATACAACAAGGATGTCGTCAAATATGAGACAGCATCCTCCATCTGTGATGGTTCTCAAGTAGAGAATGAACTGTACAGATATGTCATTTCTTTAATTGGCTAGTGTTCTGGAGCTAAAAATGTGTTGTTAATTGTTTTGCACAGATTTTATTTTTCAATTTTTAACTGAAACTGACATCATTCTTACGCACTTATCACAAAAATTGTTACAAATCATACCACTTTAGGAACTTTGTTCATTATAGTTTAACTCTGCAGCCTAATGTACAGTCTCAAAGAATTTACAAGAGTGGCGTGGTTTGTGACAATTGTTGTGATAAATGCATAAGAAAAATGTAATTTTGTACTTAAAAATCTACAAAAAATCTGTACGAAGCAACTATGAATTCACAACACATTTTTAGCTTCAGATTACTAGCTAATTAAAGAAATAATACTCCTGAATAGTTAATTCTTTATCTGTAATATTCTTTTACCCTTAAAACTAAAAAATAATGGTATTTTACAAACAACTTCAAATTAGTGTACTTCTGAAAATATTGAGATTAGGACAAATATTTATATGGCATTTTTCGCTCAGAATGTCTTCGGAACTTAGCTCCATAAGGTACGGTAAATCCTCATGAATCACTCTGTATATGAACATTACAACGAAGTGGTTTCTTTAGAGACAGATATGTGAGAATAATAACACACCTACAGACATGAAACCAGAAGATTCCATTCATATCGGCAGTGCAGTGACTGTTGAAAAGAAGTTTACAGAAGGGGACATTATCAGTAGTGTAATGCAAGAAAAAAGTTGTGTAAGTGCAAGTGATGAAGAATTTGTATGTAGTGAAAATGATAGTGAAAAAATAGTATTTTGCCGAAGCTGTAAATGTTGCTAATAGGCTAATATATGGCTATTTTTGGCTGGACAATAAATTGCCCAGAGGATGTGACAGTAAGTGCCAGTGTTATTGTAAATTATCTGTAGTAATCTCAGTCCTCGAGTGACATTTATAGGGACTATCTCGTGAATAAAATAAAAATGTAAATAATATGTCCCTAAAATTCGATCACAAAATGTTAATAATTGTATATTAACGAATACTTAACCTATTCAGACATTGTGAAGTTGATATAATCGTAGATGAATATCGATTACTGCAATAAAGAAATTCGATCTTATTATTCAGTAATGCCAATTGCGAAATACAGGTTTAACAATGTTAATTAAATGTACTGGACTTTTTTCTTATTATAACATAAATACATTTTCATTATCCCCTGAAATCATAATTTAATTTAATAGTAACAGTGGGGACGACGTTCAAAACGGCGCACCGTGTAGACACAAAATCTTCATGCATCTTAATTGAACGTACCTTTTAAACTTGATTCTTTCAATATTCTTCCCACAGTGCACGCATACGCGATTGGAATATTGCACTGTGTAGCTGCACCTTTAGTTGCGTTACACACTACAGCGAGAATGCGTTTGTCGAGCTATAAAAATGCTTTCGTGTAGCACTGATTGTAACGGTCGAAATAAGACACAGCTGACATTGGTCCTGCTCCCACAGGTAACATAACCTATATGTAGCCTATAAAATTTGTATTTTGTGAATGAAATGAAACAAATAATAGATAGTTAGATGTTCAGATTTATATAACATATCAAACCCAATGACCTTGCATAGTAATAATAAGGTCTTTGATCAAACTGCCTTCCGTATGGCGTAATAAAATTCAAGTTTTAATTAGGCCTATCTATACAGAGATGGCTTCACTGTGTAGCAACATTTCTCGCTGTGATTACATAAGCATTGGTATATTGCTGTCCCCACTGTTACTGTTAAATTAAATTATGATTTCGGCAGATAATGAAAATGTATTTATGTTATAATAAGAGTAAAGTGCAGTACATGTAATTAACATTGTTAAAGTTGTATTTCGCAACTGGCATTACTGAACAATAACACCGAATTTCTTTATTGCAGTAATCGATATTCATCTACGAGTATTTCAACTTCACAATGTCTGAATATTTTAAGTATTCGTTAATATTAACATTTTTTGATCGAATTTTAGGGATATATTATTTACATTTTTATTTTATTCACGAAATAGTCCTAATAAATGCCACTCGAGGTCTGAGATTTCGCTTCGCTCGTGGATTTATCGGCAAATCTCAGACCTCTCGTGACATTACTACAGATAGTTTTTTCTTGATTAAGAAAGAAACCATTAGATTCAAACCAAAAAGCCATCTGTGATAGAGATAAAGCCATCTGTGATATCACACCGTCCTCAAATCGATTTTAATATTATCTGCGTTTCGGCCTCTTCAAAGGTCTTTTTCGCCCCGAGCACCCAACTAACATTCTATATATATTTCTGGATTCGCCTATATGTGCTACATCGGAAACGTCTGGATTTAATTTTAGCAATTATGTCAGGTGAAGAATACAATGCGTGGAGTCACTAAAAGAAAAAGAATAGCCGTTTTTGATAAAGGGGATACGATGAGATTTACTGTGTTTTAGCACTGAGTCGTTAGTGTGAAGCTATGTCGAACCATTGTAAAACTTGTCGAGCTACAATGGACCCACACTGCTTGCCAGGTGTTACATCCCACATACCAGATGCACACAGAGATTGGTAGAATTCGTGTGCAGAGTTTGCCGTAAGTTTATAATTCAGAGTATCGAAAGTGTGTAACAGGCAACTGTGTAGTAATCACATAGTGGCACACATGTTCCGCTGCAGTCATGTTCCAGTTGTTCGATTAAAATATTCTATTATCTGCAAACAGCTCTTGTGTGAGTAGGTCGCTTAAAATATTCTCCCGGTAACAATTAAAGTGGAGCAGAAATAGCTCATTCTATCTACAGATTCTCATAAAATTAACATTATTAACATTATCTAATATTTAATGTTTACAAAGTGCGGATAGAGAAGTCGGCCTCCTGATATATATATATATAATAATAATAATGATTTATTTTAGCTGGCAGAGTTAAGGCCGTAAGGCCTTCTCTTCCACACAACCAGCAAAAAGTTTATATACATATGCATGAACTTACAAAGAATTCAACAAATTGATTTAGATGAGAGTTACATGTATACAAGAGTTATTTACGAATTAAACAACAAAATACTATGAACTATTAATTAAACACTGAAATAAACTGGGTAGCAGAATTAAACTAAAATACATAGAATGTTAATATATTTCAAATTATGTTAGATAATAGAAAGAGATTATTATGAGACAATTTTGAAAATGCAGCACAATCAGGATGATGTCTAAAGAAAAAAAGCAACAGTGTAGTCAGTAATATTTTAAATCAGTATGATTGGAGTGAAATGCTAATAAGGTTATCTTTTAAGCTGTTCTTAAAGGTGTTTGTTGTCTTGCAGCCCCTAATACTTTGTGACAAAGAATTCCATTGATATGGAAGATAGCTGGGAATATATTGAATAAGCAGTCGCGAACAGACGATACGGCCCGGTCCTCCAGCTTGCGGGTTGGGTGAAAGGCTAACAACCCATCGCCGTAAAAAAGAGCCTGTTACGAAATCCCAATATGAGATGGGAGAATAATATTAAAATGGATTTGAGGGAGTTAGGACAGAGTATAGGGAGTTACAAGTGTGGGCACTTCGCGTCGGTACCTTAGATGTAGCAGGACTGATTTCAATGACCTTCAAATCAGCTTGAACGTGAGCTTCTGCTTTTTCCCTAGAGTTGGCGCTGACATCACACCAGCTGGCAGTCGACACAGCGGAATATAACAGACATACAATTAATACATCTAGATACATTATGTACTCAAACTAAATTGGGTCAGTGAAATAATAAATCCGTCATTATCTGTAATGCCTAGACTCTAGAGTTCCTTTATGACGAGAGTTGAGACGTTGACCCCAACAGAAATTAAAATATGTAATGATTTGATAGCGCTGAAAATGGAAAAACAAAACTCCTATGAGAAGTAAAACCATATGCCTATATATTCTATACAGATATTAAACGATTTATATACATGATTTTATAATGTATTATATTATTTTATATTATAATTTATTATATACGAAACATAAAAAATAATATTACTGCAACTAGTTTATCACTGAGAAATAAGGAAAAGCTGCTAACTTGAATTTATTTGAAGCAAAGCATCACTGGATTATGCAATAAGGTAGGCGATGTTTGAATTCTGTGTCCTAACTCTATTCTTAATTAATATCGTGTGCTCGATTACACTAACCTCTAGCGCTTGAAAGTGGAACTAAACGCCAGCGCACAGAGAAACAAAAGACAGGAAAATTCGCCCAGTGTCCATTCTTTGTCATCCCTATTCGCTGGTTAGGATATGAAGGTAGAGACTAGAGATGAACAAAACTAACTGCCGCTCTCGTTCGTTGTGTTCGCTGCATTTGTCGTTCGAATCTCGGCTCGTCATTCTCTAAATAGTATTTGGTCGGCGTGGAAAGATTTCGTAACTTTGAATAACACACATAATTGAAATAAATAACATAAATGTTTAAATGAGACAAAAAGACAAAACAGAACAGTATCTTAGTTTTCAAAATGTTCTGGTTCTATTATATAATATTACCTATGATTATATAAATAAAAAAAAACCGTTCTCAAATAAATTTACATTTATAAGAAACATAAAACATGACTTTAATATATTTGTACTTGAGACTGCACACTTGATCTTAAACATATGAGAAGAAAATTCCTAGCCTTTTAATAAGGGCCTAGTAATTAAATAAACACTGCAGAACGGATTATTATAAACTGAAGGGTAGAGATATTTCAAAGAGGCTACTTGATTGTTTATACATATATAACAGTTGCCAAAGTAGATAAAAGTTCAGTCAGGTATAAACAACAGCTGACTTCGGGACTTCGGGACTTGATCACAATATCGAGCCTCGGAAGACTCACAACCAGTCTTTAGGTCAAAGACGCGATGTAATACAACGTTGTCGTGCGGGTTTTCGGCTTTGCGGGCGCTGTTAGTCTCGTTTTCTCGATCGTCGTTCATCTCTAGTAGAGACTGAATTAATCGTGCTTAGGATAGAGGTCGAAGATTGGCTTATGTAAGATCGGAAATGAACCTTCACGTTCTTTAAAAGCCATTTTTAAGTAAGTAAGATAATTTCTAGCTTGTATAATTTCTATATTGTTATATAGTATATTTCTTCTTATAATTTTTAATTTATTTAGCTTACTTTACGTATGATCTGACCATGTTTTAAAGTCATTAACAACGAATATTTCATGTTTCTAAAACTGATTTTTATTCGAAACTTTTAAAGACTGTCCCTAGTTGGTTCTGTCAGATAGCTGATTAAAATGCTTGATGACTATGTCGCAAGGAAAGTTTGTGGGATCATTAGCTACTTTTGTTGCATTGAGCTTAACTTTCATATTCTGAAGCTCATTTAGCCTCTAAATCAGTCGCCAATTACGCTCTGCGTGTTTGTCTCATCTCCAGTAATTACACCTTTGCAACCCAATGAGAGTAATTTGCGGAGTTCTTGACGACAGCGCCCCTATCGGCTGCCAGGCGACTCTATTCTAAATTTTATTTAACGATTGCAGAGGTCTAACTGATAAGATGGTGATGATGTCTTAGAGAATGGGAGCAAATTTTAGGGGAAGGCTTAATCCTGACATTTGGATGCAGATAGAGAAAATTACTGACAGACTTCTCTCGGAATCGAACATGAATTTGCAATTACGAGACCAAAACGCTACTGGTTTTCGGATCATTTGACGACATTGTCTGAAATTAAGGAATTCAGTAACACCCGGATGTCATCGGCTCTGATTGTAGTTATAATTAATGTTTTGTGATTCATGTAATCCAATACTTCTACGAGTATCAAGAATATAAAAACAATAATTATTTTGTGACATCTATTTTGAAACAGGCCAAGATTGCAGGACACCAAAACCGCATATAGGGTAAGGTTGCCTAATTCCGTGACATATTTAATAAAGTCTATATTTATGCCAAACATGTACTAAAAATTTTCAAATAACACCTAAATGGCGTTATTTGGACCTTTAGCTAATTTTTACAACATTCAGTGTAAACAGTTTCACAAGTTCGATATATATATATTAGCCTATATGATTCTTCATTGTTATACAGTGGCTCCTAAATCCGTGACAGGGATCCAAATTCCGTGATAGTGGTTTCCTAATTCCGTGAGTGATATCCTAATTCCGTGATATTAAAATAATCCTCATTAACTGCTCAGAAAAGAAACATGTATTTGGAAAAACACTATAAAGTCATGGTATATTGTTTTAATATGGATTAAGCAAGAAATTACAACATAGAAAAAGGGCCTAAGTGATAAATTTCATAGAAAATACTTGTGTAACTATGGGAATACATATTAATATATTATAAACAAAATAAACTGAAAGTTAAATTCAATACAGAATTAAATTTGAATAAATTGAATTATAACACAATTATTTCTCATAATTTATATTCCTAACAACAGCAATAATTAAGTTAAATAATATTTGCCCGATTATTTTATTATAATTACAATTGATGTTTTCTGTAACTTAATTCTATTATTATTTCCACGAACTATTTTCTTTCATAGACATTCATTTTCACAATTTAGCATTAGCATCACTTTTCGAGTGAGCCAGGAGGGAGAAATGTGAAAATAAGTCCGAAAATGGGAAAGCTCCTGCAACATTGCTATTGTCTCACAATGTTTAAATAATTATACACATTGATTGAGCTGAGTATAATCTAGAGTAAGATATAATTTTTATAATGCTATATTAATTCTTACCTCAAATATAAAATGTTTCTTCAGGAGCGGTCACAAGAGAAAGAAAAACTTACTGGTCAACCACCTTTCACAGAACAAAAGCTTCTACAGTCGACTGCTTCTATTCAAAATCGGATAGTCAATAGAATGGAAAAGAAGACATCTCCTGGCGTCTGTTAGGTATTTCAAAAACTTAAAAGACAGAGATCACAACTCCATGGCAGTCAATTGAAATTTTATCACGGGATTAGGATATCACGGAATTAGGCATCTTTACTCTGTAAATATGAAAATAATTGCTACGAATTTCCCCGTACAGATAAAAACTTACATATGGAAAAGAGCTCTTGCATTCAAGCGAGGTGGCTTCTAATTCTTTCCTGGAAAAGAAGTTTTCCTTAATTTCGTCAGTACATTGTTGTTTTCTTTTGCTTTTCCACATTTATGTTGTTTTTCTCCGATATAACCTAACAACATGTCCAGCACATTTTCATTTCAGCATTGTGACCAAGTCAGAGGTGTTCTACACATTTTTATGTAATATTTTCTCATTATTCCTTAATTTTATACTCAACACTTTTTCCTCCATTTTATACAGCGTGGAAGTGAAATAATCCTGCAGATTTTCAGAGTGAATAGCTCATGTTAGGGGAGAGTTGGGTAGTATCGGACATCGGATAATATCGGACAGTGCGTTTCTTTCATCTACCACCAGATGGTAGCACCTCAATAACATGGTTACGTTTCTGTATGCGACATCACAGAAACGTAACCATGTCATTCAGGTACTATCAGATTTTCAGAGTGAATAGCTCATGTTAGGGGAGAGTTGGGTAGTATCGGACATCGGGTAATATCGGACAGTGCGTTTCTTTCATCTACCACCAGACGGTAGCACCTGAATAACATGGTTACGTTTCTGTATGCGACATGACAGAAACGTAACCATGTCATTCGGGTACTATCATCTGGTGGTAGATGAAAGAAACTCACTGTCCGATATTACCCGATGTCCGATACTACCCAACTCTCCCCTATGTGTAACAAAAAAGTGTCATACCATATTAGTGGAAAGTCATGTTTTCCTAAGAAAAAATATTTCTTCCCAAATGTCTAACACCTTCTTATTCGGTAACTATTCCGAGCAGGTTCGTCATTTTCGAACATATCAATAGAAAATCTAACAAAGAATCATTTATCCCTTTGACGTATTTCAATAGCGTGGACGGTTTTCGTGTAAATTTAATTTGAAAACTACCAGTTTGAAGCCATAGGCAGACCGATGCGACCGACCAGCTTGCAATATTGTAACCAGAAAGAGAGATGGGAGGTAGTTCACTAAGGCAGACAGACCTGAGTTCGTTGACCTCTTATATCTGTATTACGAGAAGATATAGGCGGCGATGTTGCCAAACGATGAAATTTACAACTCAATTTTCTAATTAACAGTGCATTTAATCCCAAAACGTACTTATATTTTTAATTCATATAAGTGTACCTATCGTCCCTTTTAATCTCCAGGAATATTTCACTTTCATCCTATATGAGAAACTTATTAATGTATCTAATTTTCTCTCTCACAGAGATCTTATGTATTCCAATAGCAACATTATTTGATATTTGTTGTTTTCCCAACTGATCTTGGTGATAACGGGTGTACGCGTGGAAACAAATTTGGCTTAGTATGTCCCTGTCCGAAAAATGATATGGGTAAGGAAGCATTAACCCATTTTAGCGGTGATTCAGAGTTTCAGCTTTCGGCAATAAATCTCGCGACTTATACATTACTTTACAGATGGAATGTATTCCGATAATCTTTTCTCACTAGTACCTTAAAGATTTAAACTCATGTTTTTTTTTTTTTAATTTTCTTAGTAGAAAGCCTATTTCTAAAAAAAAAAAAAAAAAAAAAAGGATTATGTTTAATATAAATTTTCTTAACCCTTAAACTGGCAAAACTTCGTTTCTCAGACTAGTTTATTAAACCGTGTCGGACTGTAAAGAAAACAACTATCGCATTGTCCACATTTTATATGTCGTACAATACTATAGTACTGTGAAATTTTAATTTGTGCGAGATCGTGCGTATTTGCTTGGTTTCCGCACAAAACCAATCCGCGGAAAGTCTAAAATTCCACATTCAGTATTCCCAACCTAACACACATAACAATTTCCCTCTTCTTACCGCTTAAGTGACATATTGATTTTACTGCTTTAGGCTTTTAACATATTATTTTTAGAGACGTTAAATATAGTAATAATTATAAATTGGAAACTTACCACTGCAATTTCACTTAAATTGCACTGTTAATACTTATTGTTTTTAAATATTTGCAAAAAATTAAGTAAACTCTACAACTCCACTAAAGTTACTGCAGTCGTGATGCAAGTAACATTAACGAAGCCGTGAAAAAATCAACAAGATTCCAGACTCATCATAGACTGGGAAAAAAAAACACAGACGTATATCAAGGCATGCTGGAGTATAGTAAACACAGAAAACATTTTAAAGCAACAATGTTGAAGATATATATTTTTGTTTTGGAAATTTGCCGTCATTGAACAGAAACCAAGATGGGGATTTCATTGCAAATAATTAGAAATTCCTCTTTCAGGTATGTAATAAACGATCTTCGCACAAAATAATGTACGATACACGAGCGGTATGTTTTCTTTCAATTCTCGGAAATTAAAAATGTTCAACTACGTTTCGCTTTTTCAAACTTTTCCTCGAACATGAAAACTTCAACATACCACTCTTGTAACGCATATTACTATTTCCTACCAATTTTTTTTCTATCGTTCTATTAAAAACATAGCATATAGCCTATTAACCTGTTGTATCCTATAGGATACTTTGCGAATTTAAGGTTTAATGATAACACTGCATATTGTGTAATGGTGCATTAGTAATGCCCTACCATAATTTGTTCGTTTGTAAAAAAAAAATGTAGTTTCTTCAATGTTCGGACATTAATAAAAATTAACACTGCTTTGCGTGTAATTGTCTAGGAATAAAATTATTCTAAATAAAGCCAATCAAATGCTTCGTTTCACAACAGAGATATTAATGAATAAACATGCCAAGTTTCATAACTCTAGCTTTAACCACTGAGAATTAAATGAATACTTGTCAATGAAAACGCAGAAAATTTATTTTCTGAGATAATTAAAGTTAAAGTGTAGGTTACACATAACTCGTTCGTTAACATAACTTGTACACATTAATATAAAGATATACTTATAATTAAGATATTGAGATAAAATTTTCATAAAAACGTACATTTTTCGCGCAAAAATAAAAAAATGATCAAATTCTTCAAAATTAGACTATTATCATATCGCCTTAAGAGAGAATATTGAAATCCTTAGCACGACATTCTTCATACCAGGAATGTAGACATCTCGTATTGCAGAATTGTTGCAGTGTCCGTAAAAACCCTAAGCCAGCAAAAATATTGATGTTCAATTCGTGCTGTTTACGAAGATCTCTGCTTTGTAGATAGATGCCTCTGAGAGCCGACTCTCTCTAGAGCTCTACTGGATGTTCATTTCAAAGTGTGTCATGACGTCACTGTTGTTGGGTCACCGATTTGAAGCGAGTTTCAGCTTATATGTTAGAGAAGTTGCCTATTATTTAAGGCGTTCTTCAATCTGAACTTGAGAACGTGTACGGTATAACTTGAACGTCGTAAAAACAGATGGCGGTCTGTACGGTCTGTGTGCTACCATAACCTTTTTCGAACTGTGTTTTGCGCCGGCAAGTCGTACGCAGGGTATTTGTTATCATCGTTTGCGTACGGTAACATTCCACAACAAAAATCAAATGCTCCGTGTCCATGCTGACCGTCGAAGTTAATGTCAACAAATACGTAAGTAATCATCTTAATCCTCTCCCCATATCTCGACAGTACGTATTTCCAAACAGTTCACATTCCTGCCACTACCGGCGTTACCGTACGTATCGGCACGTACTCTTCAGAATGAACGCCGTACTTGCTAGCCAACTTTTCTGTCTCTTAGATTATACACCTGAGCTGCGGAAGTGTGGGAAGATTGAATTCTCTAGGCTCATCAGCTAGCCACATGACGGCATACAGCGAGCCAAGACACATTTTGAACTGAACACCCAGTATATAGAGCTCTATCTCGCTTGAGACAGCAGATGTGGCAATAGAATAAACAAAGAACTTGCATACATGTACTTACTTACAAATGGCTTTTAAGGAACCCGTACGTTCATTTCCGCCCTCACATAAGCCCGCCAACGGTTCCTATCCTGTGCAAGATTAATCCAGTCTCTATCATCATATCGCACCTCCCTCAAATCCATTTTAATATTATCCTCCCATCTACGTTTCGGCCTCCCAAAAGGTATTTTTTCCCTCCGGCCTCCCAATTAACACTCTATATGAATTTCTGGATTCGCCCATACGTGCTACATGCCCTACCCATCTCAAACGTCTGGATTTAATGTTCCTAAATCAGGTGAAGAATACAATGTGTGCAGTTCTGCGTTGTGTATTTTTTCCATTCTCCTGTAACTTAATCCCTCTTAGCCCCAAATGTTTCTCTAAGAACCTTATTCTCAAACACCCTTAATCTTTGTCCCTGTCTCAAAGTGAGAGTGCAAGTTTCACAACCATACAGAACAACCGGTAATATAACTGTTTTATAAATGCTAACTTTCACATTTTTTGATAGCAGACTGGATGACAATAGCTACTCAACCGAATAATAATAGTCATTTCCCATATTTATTCTGGGTTTAATTTCCTCCTGAGTGTCATTTATATTTGTTACTGTTGCTCCAAGATATTTGAATTTTTTTTTATTTTAGTAGGTTATTTTACGACGCTTTATCAACATCTAAGATTATTTAGCGTCTGAATGAGATGAAGGTGATATTGCCGGTGAAATGAGTCTGGGGTCCAACACCGAAAGTTACCCAGCATTTGCTCATATTGGGTTGAGGGAAAACCCCGGAAAAACCTCAACCAGGTAACTTGCCCCAACCGGGAATCGAACCCGGGCCACCTGGTTTCGCGGCCAGACGCGCTGACCGTTACTCCACAGGTGTGGACAGGTATTTGAATTTTTCCATCTCTTTGAAGGATAAATCTCTAAATTTTATATTTCCATTTCGTACAATATTCTGGTCACGAGACATAATCATATAATTTGTCTTTTCGGGATTTACTTCCGAACCTATCGCTTTACTCGCTTCAAGTAAAATTTTCGTGTTTTCCCAAATCGTTTGAGGATCATCTCCTAATATATTCACGTCATCCGCATAGACAAGAAGCTGATGTAACCCGTTCAATCCCAAACTCTCTCTGTTAAATACAGCCATTTTACTCGCAACAGGAATTACTGTTACATGGACTCATCAAGGCTTATGGTACTCCTCAAAATGATATTTGACCTCCTATAAAGACGGAACGAAGTAGAAAATTAAAACCTGATATTATTTCAAAGATCGGAATGTTAAAGAAGTTTAAAAGAAACCGATTTGATAAATGTTTTGTACACATAAACTTCGTCTCACTAACTATGAATTACGTTGAATACTGTAATGTCTCCCTGAAAATGGGGAGACGTCTGGTGAATGGAGCAAGAAAACTCGGAAGATAATTCTAATTTCTAAAGGTTTTCGCAGAAGGCGACCGGTAGAATTCCGTTCGGTGTAAATCAAGTTTTATTCTTGCAACTTTATCACAGAAAGAGTTAATTGGAATCCAGGGGGAGCATCAACAAATGAAGGCGATTATTTTCCTCCGAAATATGTGCAAACGGATTAATGTCCCGCTTTTAATTAGCCGGTGTGGTTTGATTTACGCACTCGCTAATGAGAAATAACTTGTTTGTTCCATCATTCATTCCAGTTTTTGAAGCGGGGAAAGGACTGCAGCTGCATGTCCTGCTGGGCTAATTTATTCCAGACACGGTGGGCGGAAATGCGACACCTTATTATATTCTGTGGCCCGTGTCACACTACAAAATCTGACGTAATTTGATCGGATCGGCCTTGTGTGAAATGTGGCGGGAGAAAACATGGAATATGCATTATACTTGTCTGAAATAAACCAGATGATTTCAGTTTTCGCACTGTCTTGCGGCGCTGCATGTTGCAGAACTAAATATGCATAATTAAATTCCATCAAGGTAGCTGCAAATTTTGTGGACTCGGACTGCGTTCCCAAAAGGGAAGAGTAGATAATACATCTCTCTACAAGGTAGACTGCACTGTGTCCGTCGTCTTGAGTTGTCATGGGCAAGTCACGGATTCTTAGGTTCGAACCAATTCTGTTGCTGTATCGATACTCTTGAAATGACACCTTTTTTGTTTTATATGCCAACGAATGACATATTTAAATTTTACAGAACTTAAAAATACCTAATCCTTAAGGTAGGATCTAAAATTACCTAATTTCAGAACCTAAATATACAGAGTGTTTCCGAGGTGGTTTTACAAACTTTCAGGGATGATGGAGAAGGGCACATGTATCAATTTGAAATCAGGAACCATGGTACAGAAATGACTGAGTCGAAAGTTATAAGCAAAAATAGTTGTGTGGAAATAAAATTGTAATTAGGCATCACGTGGCCTCCTTCCCTTAACTTTTGGAACAGTCGTGGAAAAATGATATAGGCCGGATGTCTCCTACGTGGGTACTTGCCCCGATACAATCTGTGAGCTTGTCTACTGTTCCCATTGGCTCATCCGTATTCGAAAATCAGGTCTGCTTATTCCGCTCTCGTGTACTCCTCCATTTCACTAGGACTGATCGACTGGACACTGCAACTTGTACACATACACACGTCTACAGACTTGCATATAAGGACTGCCCATGTCCGTTACACATTATGCTATCTGCATTGCTTTAGTGTAGTTTCCTGTCCCCATCCCTCAGACAGCGCATTGAATGGAATACTGTAAGTAGACAACGTAAAGAACGTCAGATGAATTCAGTATACGTAAGATGTACAGATAAATACACATAAATAAGGTGTACAGAGGAATAAATTTATTTCATTTCCACAGAACTATTTTTGCTTGTAACTTTCGACTCGGTCATTTCCGTACCTGGGTTCCTTATCTCAAATTGATACATGTACCCTTCACCATCATCCCTGAAAGGTTGTAGTACCACTTCGGAAACACTCTGCATATACAGTAGCGTGCAAATTAATCCGAACAACGTAATTACTTATGCAAAAACACTCAAACGGAATAAAAAAAGGATCTAAGACATACCTCAGTAATCTGTGTGGCCTCCCTTATTCCTAATAACAGCTCTGAGACGATTTGGCATGGATTCCACTAATTTTCCACAAATATTCTTCATTTCTTCATCGCGAAACCATACACCAATGAGGACAGAAATCATCTTCTCCTTTGTAGAACAATCCATTTTTTGCATTCTTCTTTTGCAAATTGACCACAAGTTCTCAATGGGGTTGATATCGGGTGAGTTGCCTGGCCAGGGGAGTACCTGAATATTGTTCTTCTTGAAGAATTCTGTAGCTTTTGAGACGTATGGCATGATGCCAGGTCTTGTTGGAACACACCTCTGCCATCCGGAAATGATTTTTGCAGCTGGGGTACGATTCTGGTGTCCAATAAGTGAATATATTTGCCAGAATTCATCATTCCCTTGATAGGTATTAATGCTTCAGGCCCTTCATGTGTAAAACAACCCCAAAACATTACTTTAGATGGGTATTAGGGTGCTTGTTGGAGATAAGCTGCTGTTACTTTTTCGGATCCTTTCCGTACATAAGAAACACGGTGGCCGTGGACCTCGAAATGAGACTCATCGGAAAAAAGTACATTCTTCCAGTCATTCACTGTCCAGTGTTGATGTAATTTTGCCCACATTAAGCGTTTTTTGCACATAACAGGGGTTAGCAGTTGCTTCTTAATAGGCTTACGAGCCCTTCGTCCAGCTTCCAAAAGCCTACGCTGCACTGTTGTGATGTGAATATTCGCCCCAGTGGTAGCCATTAACTCGCGGGTTAAGTCGACAGCAGTTAGTTTAGGATTTAATTGACTTTTCCTGACAATTAAACGATCATCTGCAGGTGAAGTCTTCCTTTTCCGGCCACAGTTTCCTTTTTTCTGGGGTGTGATGGATCCAGTCTCCCAGTATCGTTTTATGATCGAATTAACAGTAGCCAAACCGATGTGACATTCTGCAGCAATTTTCCTCAGTGTCATAGAAGAATGCTCTGCTAATGTTATAATTTTAGACCGTTTTCGTGGAGTTGTATCCATTTGTGAAGACGACAGAATGTACACAGGATTGCAGTATTAAGTCTTCATAAGTACAAAACGACAGGCAAAATGTCACATATTATAAAAAAAATAGTAACGACAGACCTTCAACAATGGAATTACACGTACTACAGATGTCAATTAAAGCGGTATGAGCAGCTGTGAGGCCAACAATGACAGAAAATGTAAAAATATGTCGTGTTCGGATTAATTTGCACGCTACTGTAATTCTTCATTCTAATACAGAGTGATCCGTTTGGGTATGGATAAAATAAAAACACCGCAAATCTTTTACTATTTAACTTTATTTGTTGAAACTTTGTGCATACAGCACTGAAAGATGGGAGATTCCTCAGAGTTCAACATGACGCCCATTGCTCACCCTGCACAACTCATAACGGTGATGCAATTGAGCCCATATCAGTTGTAACGTAAGAGGGGTGATTTGTTGAAAAGCTTGATTAATTTTACTCTCAGATCATCAATGTTCCTGGGTTTCTGTGAATAGACAATGTCTTTAACAGATCCCTACACAAAGAAGTCAGGAGGGGTTAGGTCTGGAGAGTTTGGGGACCAAGCCAAGAGATAGCTGCTTCTCGTACTGGGTTTCGCCTGCGACCTCCTGCATGTTTTTTTTTTTTAACACGGAACCTGTTTCTACAAATGTTCGATACCACAACATTATGGAATCGTATTTAGGTACATTATGCACAACATACTCACGTCGAAATTCCATTTGAACTCTTATAACACTCTCAAATTTAGCATACCAAAGAACACATTGTGCCAGCTGTTGATTTGTAATAGCCATTTTGGTCATCTACGATTTTCAGATTATGCATTGTTGACTGTCATTTATGGAAACTTCCATCTTTTAATCATAATATAACCAGCAAGAAATTTTTCCTACTATCATAATAGCTTTATAATAATAAATTCCACACTGTGGAGTAACGGTCAGCGCGTCTGGCCGGGAAACCAGGTGGCCCGGGTTCGAATCCCGGTCGGGCCAAGTTACCTAGTTTAAGTTTTTCCGGGGTTTTCCCTGAACCCAATACGAGCAAATGCTGGGTAACTTTCGGTGCTGGATCCCGGACTCATTTCACCAGCATTATCACCTTCATTTCATTCAGACGCTAAATAACCTAAATGTTGATACAGCGTCGTAAAATAACCCAATAAAATAAAAAAAATAATAAATTAATATTATACATACCCAAACGGATCACACTGTTATTATCTGTATATTGTTTATTATACAAACTGTAGAACTCGCTTAACCATCAACTGGCATTCCTTTTCAAGTACGGTATGCATTTACGGTATGTATACGTCAATTATGACCCACAGTGTTATAAGTAGTCCTTAAGAGACAGTAATGGCAGAAGCTATGTTCTTTTGCATGACAATCATAATTTGTTATGTAAACTCTCACATTATTCTTTAAATTAAAATTTATTTGAAAAAATGGATGTTATTATTTAGGTATCTCCTCCTGTAATGTCCCATCAAGCAAAACAGAATATATATGCATTCAAATATGAAAAATTATATCCGAATTTCACAACGTATCTTTCTTTCTGAAGCTACTGATTCCCATCGGGTATACGTAGTTACTGTCTGAAACAAATATACAGGGTGATTCACGAGGATATACCATCACTTACGTAGCTTATTTTCGAAAACATTCTGAGCAACAAAGTCATATAAACATTTGTCCTAATCTCAATATTTTCAGTGTTACACTAATTTCAAGTTGTTTGTAAAATAACACCATTCTTTAAATTTAAGGGTAAAAAAATTACAGGAAAAGAATGAAGTATTCAGGAGTATCATTTCTTTAATTAGCTGGTATTCTATAGCTGAAAATGTATTGTGAATTCCATAGTTACTTCGTACAGATTTTTTTTCGATTTTTAACTACAAAATTACATTACATTTTTCTTACACATTTATCACAGAATTGTTACAGGTCACTTCACTCTTGTAATTTCTTGAAGACTGCACTTTCGGTACATAATTGAACTGTAAAGACAAGTTCCTAAAGTCGTATGATTTGTAAGAATTTTTGTATCTCTGTATTCAATAAAAATTGGACACATGTTTATATGAACTTTTTTACTTAGAAGAGTTCATACTATCATCCCCTAAAACATTTACTATTCCTCCTGAAACACTCTGTATAACTGTCAACTACTTTTTTCTAATGTTCTTATGAAATTGTTAATAACAAATCGTTTAACCATTTTGTTATTTATAAAATTAAAAAATCCCAAATAAAAACAAAATTCCATGAAATAAGCAACATCAACAGAAATTTTACATAAATACGTACCTGTAACTTTTTTCCTCCATAATCTTTACTATGGGCAGCATTAAAATAACGTCTTGTAATGTCGTATATAACGAAATTGGACGGAAAATAATAGGAAATTAGATTTATTACCTTCAACAACAAAATAACCATATTCCTATTTGTTACTGAAGCTGTATCTTGGTACTGTAGCAAGTATCATCTTCAGATATTCTGTAAACTGCTCGCTACTGAATGTTTACATTCTGCAGGTAACGACTGACTAAATAGAATGAAAAGATAGTCGCAGAAGGAGGTGGAGGAAATAGGGATAGTAATGTTTGGGCTGTAGGGCGCACATGTTTGGCATCCCTGGGGTAGATTGTATTGTTATTTTCTCAATAAGTTGTATGTATGTATTTATTCACACTGCAAAGAGGTATATACCCGGTGGCAGTGGTAACTAATTACACTCAATAATGACAATTATTAATAAACACAATTAATAAAAAATACTATTAATAATATTTTAATAATAATAATAATAATAATAATAATAATAATAATAATAATAATAATAATAATAGGGAGCATCCTAAATTAAATGAAGCACGATCACTTAAAATAACATTTAAAATAAATCTAATTTGTATCTCAACCCTAAGTTCAAACTAAAACCCACAAGTATGATATGTTCATACCTGCACAAGTACCTTTCAGCATTACACTCATTTCGCTGACAACTCACTCACTCACTGCACTGGAACTACGACACATTTCACTGATTCTATCCTGATTTCACTAACACTTCAAAAACTTTTCACTGATCAAGTACTTTGCACTGTCACTATAAACTATTAAACTTCACTGGCAGAAACACACTTCACTTATACAACACACTTCACTGACACAACACACTTCTTCACTGATACAACACTTCAAATTAAAAAATATAAATTTCACCCTTTAAATAGTGTGTATAATATACTACCGTCTATTAGTAAAGTCCTTAAGCCTATTTTTAAATACATTTTTGGTTATCGGTAAAGCCTTTAGTAAGTCTGCAGGTTGTCTAAAAATAAATAATATTATCTGTACATGATCTCTTGGACTCTAGAAATTCTAAATGTAAAATTTTCTTTACGTTCTGGACACGAACTTCTTAAACTCCTATTCTTAGCTCCAGTCTTCTCACATCAGCGTTTCGTGAAAAGAATGCTATATTTTTGGTATAATTGGAACATCACGTAGGGCTATAACGTTCCATTAGTTTCCAGTTACGCAAATATGTCGGAATCGTGGCAAAGGATAGGTATTAAATATAAAAATAGATCGCCATTTTCGTTATGCACATATTTCTCAGCAAACTTGCTAGGATTTTGGAACCCGATTTCTGAATTTGAAAACCGATAAATAATGGATGCGTCGTTTATATCTTCATCTGTAGGCCTAAAGGAAAACTTTCAGGAGCCCTACTCACAAGGGAATACCTAATGTATGCTTTGTGTCTACACAGGTGTTAAAGCCGGCTATTGTGAATAACACATACGGCTGCATTTTGTAAGAATGGAATTCTGAAAATGTTGACTCAGCGTGGAGTTCAGTAGAACAATATTTTGAGAGAGGGAGGCTCAGAGGCGTCGCAAATTTGAGCAAGAAATTATTACATTATATCACTCGTGTGTTGATATAAGGCTCGACACACAGTAAATACTTGAAAGTTACTCAATAGCTAGAATAATACGGCCTTTTACAGCACTGGTCATGAAAAATTACTACAAGTATCGGTTTCACATCTCTATCCGAAAAACCAACTTTGTTTTGAAGTCATTTCATTATCAGAATTAGTTCACACCTGAGGAGTAACGGTTAGCGCGTCTGGCCGCGAAACCAGGTGGCCCGGGTTCGAATCTCGGTGGGGGAAAGTTACCTAGTTGAGGTTTTTCTGGGGTTTTTCTTCATCCCAATATGAGTAAATGCTGGGTAACTATCGGTGCTGGATCCCGGACTCATTTCACCGGCATTATCACCTTCATTTCATTCAGACTCTAAATAATCTGAGTTGATACAGCGTTGTAAAATAACCTACTAAAATTATTAGAATTATGTAATCATATTCATGGTCACAATATTATATCATATTGCCCTTCAGTATTATATCATCATGTGATTAATCAGAATTATGTCATCACAGTTACCATTAATATCATGAGATCACATTCATTATGACCATCACTTCATCAGAATCATATCTCTGTGAACATTATTAGTTTATACCGGTATATATATATTTTTTTCTTTGAGGAGAAAAATTCTCTCCGGCGCCGGGGATCGAACCCGGGTCCCTGATTCCACGTTTCAAGCGCTCCGACCACTGAGCCACGCCGAACTTAATCCACAGCACCGGATCGAACCCTCCTCCTTCAATGCTTCCCTCTGTGGCCTGACTCCAAGTTAGGCATATGTATGTATGTTGACGCATACAGTATGTCCAATGTCAACTGCGATCATATCAGGAGCGCACTCAGTTGAGTGACTTGTTGGTCGGGAATCCGCAGTTATTATGCACTGCTAGCTATGGGAATATTATAGATTTATTAATTTGTCCTACAGAATATTCTCTGTAATATTGACATTTAATTTTTGAGGAGAAAAATTCGCTCCGGCGCCGGGGATCGAACCCGGGTCCCTGGTTCCACGTACCAAGCGCTCCGACCACTGAGACACGCCGAAGTCAATCCACAGCACCGGATTACAGAGAATATTCTGTAGGACAAATTAATAAATCTGTAATATTATTAGTTTATGTAGACACAATTATATCATCATTAGATGTCAAGACTATCATTTCATTAATAGTGCTATATCATCATATTTATAATTGCAATTTCATTACCACTACAGTCATATAATATATGGTTCTAATCTCAATAATTATAGCGTCGTATATATAATACAATCATAACACAATAGTCATCCACATCGTCAGATGTAAAGGTTGGACCGTGAGTAATGTCATTGATTTCAGGGTGGTATTATTTGAGACATTTCGAACAAAAAATTTTAATACAGTTTTTCTTGATTTTGTTTCCTTTCCGAGATGAAAATTGTTTTATATGAAACATTTCATAGCGTGTTTTGAGAAAACCCAAGATGTTTAGTCAGCTTATGATAATAAATGATTCCAAGAATTTTAGTTTTGTTCTTTAAATGTGCATAAACTTGATCGCAACAAATGTAACATTGTAAAATTTCATTTGCAGAACTTGAAGTTATATTTGTTCGAATCTAATTTCTGCAAATTTAAAGTGCAAAACTAAAATTCTTTACATAATTTATTATCATAATATACCGTTCTCTTAAATTGGCTGAGTATATTGGATTTAAATTAAGGACTTTCCCAAAAGCATACTATGAAATGTTTCATGTAAAACAATTTTTCTCGAAAAGGAAGCAAAAACGAAAACATTTGTATGAAAGTATTTTGTCTGAAATATCTCAAAGAATAATCGCCTGAAATTAATGACATTACTTACGGATCACCCTGTATATATATAATTACTCCATGTGGCATATCTCGCATCCAAGCTTCTACCTTTCCCTATTTTACCAATAATTGTCTTTCATGTTCCTATTCTTCACTGTTTATCTGACGTCATCATTCCATTAGAGTCGGGTCTTTTTTTTTTTTTCATTTTTTTTTTTTTTTTTTGCATTTTAATGGCTTTCAGCGATGTATTTTTGAAGGCTCTCTTCTGTTACTCTTCCGTACCAATTTAGACGTCTGCCTTTAATTGTATCCATAATATTTATTATTACTCCCATCCGCTCTCTTATGGTATCGTTTCTAAATCTGTCTTTGTTATACAACAAATTCTTCTCAATTATCACAGTTATGTCATGATAGCTACTGTTAGTATCATGCCATAGTTAACATTATCATCGCAATCATATAATCATTATTACAATTATTTCACTTTAGCAATGTCTTCTTATTATCATTTTCATCATATTCTCTCTAGCGCCAAGGTCTTCTCTTATCAACTTTACCCCGTTATCATCATCTCTTGCGTTATAGTAATTTCCTTATTATAATCATCATTTTTTCCTCTATTATATTGTAATAATAAGTTCTGTAAAGTACACAGCTTAATGACACAATTGATCAGGTCCTCTCTAGAATTATTTGCGCTTTTACTAGTCGCTTAGAATGACTCATAGTAGGAGTCTCAAATAATTTATTTTTTATAAGCTGCTATGGTAGCTCTTTTTCAGAGCGCTGGCTTACGACGACCGCGGAACCAAATTAAAATCTTAGCCAAGGAGGACCTGTATTTGTGGTGATCAAAGTCAAAAATTTCCTTGAGATTTCCTGTTTTTCCCATAGTTATTCCACCAAAATTGTCCACTTCATTATTATATTCCTCTCAAAAAATAGGGAATCTCCTGTGTTTGCGTAACGCCGAAATGGCCGTTCGTCGTGGTGTGTGTTCCTCGCCGTTTGTCCAGAGATTGGTAGATGGAAGCGGTGGTGGGATCTAGATGACTTAGAGACACCGAAGTCCCAAATAATCTCACTTTCAACGGAGTTATGTCGATCCATATAATGTCTGAGATACGGCAGACATTTTCTAGAGATAGCATGCACAGATTCTGTGGCTGGAGAGAAATGCGTAGTGTGGCGGTAAGAGGGGTTCGCACGAATCTTATTTCTTTACAAACAGTTAGTGACGTGAAGGATTGCTTGACAGTGTCAGAGTTTCAAATTAAACTAGAAAAGTATGATTTGTAGCACGACAACCGTTACTGAGAAATTTCTAGATTTATGCTGATAATGTTTTTACCTTGAGCTTTTTGGTAATAATTTTCTTTATTATATTAACCCTTTCTCTTGTCTTTGTGCCACGATACTACAACAGCATATCCTGTCTTGATTAATAATAATGAAGCTGAGTATCACTGTTATTTTGTGTCTGTATTCTTTTGTATACTTCTTGCTTTTTTAACTTTCCTTAATATGATAGACTTGT
Organism: Periplaneta americana; assembly: GCF_040183065.1. Classification (NCBI taxonomy): domain Eukaryota; kingdom Metazoa; phylum Arthropoda; class Insecta; order Blattodea; family Blattidae; genus Periplaneta; species Periplaneta americana. The sequence goes on from NC_091127.1 coordinate 141,058,728, forward strand.
TTCTATTATTTCGAATTTGTGTTTATATGTTCAGTTTTTTATATCATATTCATTTTGTCACACGTTATTATATTAGATTAATTTCCATCGTGATGTACAGTTTTGTATTGTAATTGTATTGCATTTCTGGTGGCGTGGAAGAGAAGGCCTGATAGTCTTAACTCCACGATAGTAAATAAATAAATATATAAAATAAATTCAGATTGAAGTGCCTAGAAGCGCTCTATGTCTCTCCTGATAAAAGCCTAAATAATTCTATGCTTTTAATAACTCAAAATTTTATACGAGGAAACAGTGTTTCGTTTCTTTCAGTGCTAACGATAATATTCAATTATGGCGAAGCTGGGGATTAATATTAAAGAATATTGAAGTACCCCGAGATATTCTACTGGAGTGTTACCATATGTGGAATATTAACACGGTAAAAACGATTACATACTAAACGCTTTACCTACTGCGTGTGGTCTAATGGTATTTTTCTACAACATTTCGCCTGCTAAGTTATATTTCAGCCTAGTGCATTTCGCCTACTGTAATTTAGCCTAATAGTGTTTCACCTACTGCAATATTACTTCTATTCAAACTATTACAACTATGGTCCGTCCCAGGGATCTGTGGAGGAACTTGGCGCATATGGGGGCGGAGTCAAGGAGGAGACAAAGACAAAGGCAGCAAATAGGGAAGACTGGATAATGCTGGGTTTGCAGTGAAACACGTGCCCTTGAGCATAATACTATGAATAAATGAATTTAAAACGTTCTGCATTAACTCATCGATTACGAACTTATGGATTACGTCATCGCTTGGGTAACAATTTTACACTGTAAATAAATTTGGTCCTGTGGAAAAAAATTTGCGTTTTAAACTTTCAACTCTAATTAAATTACAAATAGTAACTCTAATCAATTACGCTATGTTCTTTATTTTTATTTATTTATTTATTTATTTATTTTAATTTTATTTATTTATTTATTTATTTGTTTATTTATTTTTCAAATTTATATTCTAATCTTTCAATGGTATGCAACAGTAGGCCAAATTAATGTAGTAGAACTATTGAAAGAAGACCAAATGCAGTAGTAGGACAATTTGCAATAGCCCAAATACAGTATGACAAATGCGGTAGGCCAACTTTTCTGCTACGAGTAAAAACTGAATCTAAATATGCGTCTGAGGTATCTTAAGACACGTATCATTGGCGTTTATTTTTATTTATCTGTAAACCTATTACTCAAACGTGATGATCTAAATTTCATCTCAAAATGTGGGAGCAATAAAACGTATAAGTTCTATTCATAGGAGTGTCACATTATTGATGGAAGTAATATTTGAGGTAATGAGAGACTCAGGAGAAATAAAGCCTAGGAAACCAGACGCCGCTGTGTTACTTAATTAAAATGGCTGCAACAACTAAATTTCCTTCCACAGTTAGTTCTGGAACACAAATCAAAATTGTGACAGGTATATTAATCCAGAGTGAAATAGATCCATCAGGCCGCAAGGATTTGCGTTAGTGCCTGTAACGCATTGCAATTGGCGGAGGCGAAGATCCGCTTTAATGGGTCATGACGAGTGCACTATAAAGTTGTAACGGATCGCAAACAAGTGTCTGGCGAGTGTGCTGGGTACTGCTTGACAGCTCACAGTCGGGAGTTGGAGGGAGTGGGAAGGTGAGGAGCAGAGTGGAGGAAAAGAGCAGGAGGGTGGAAAACAAAAATTAGGAAAAGAGAATGTGAAATAATTGATAAATAGTACATTATGCAACGAGCCTATAATGGTAGTAATTAAGAAGCGAGTATGGATGTTTATGAAACGAGCGCAAGCGAGTTTCATAATTTTCATACGAGCTTCTTAATTACCATTATAGGCGAGTTTCATACGACTTTTTATGCTCGACCATATTTCTAACTTTAAATTATTCAGATGTATACATTTTATTTGTATCTGACAAGATCGGAAGTGACCTTGTTCTAGGTCGTGAATTGTGAGATGTGCGCAGACGCGAAAGTATTGATTTTTTCCGAGGAACAATAATGTCATTGACCTTGTGTAATCCCGTTAAACTTGGTATAACATTGATTATTGAATTCAACATTGAAAAACGAGATGACAAATTGAATATACTTGAATATTATTTACAATTAACGCTAATTATTATAGTAACAGAACATAACCTTCTGCGACAGTATTGGATTTCAGCCTCCGTGACTTTTCGCTAATTCTCTTTCGATTGCATATCCGAGAATAAATTGATACTTACGGTTTTATAACGGTACAAAGCTGACTTCTCATTGGCTAAACACATGTAAGCTGAGTTATCATTGGCTGAAGACTTGTACTTTAATGAGTAGGTGTACTTTAATGACATGCATTAAAGGACTGCTACCAGGTGTATAATTAGTACATTTCGGCATGGTCGAGCATAAAGAAACATATGGGGTAAGGTTGCGTATATCGCACCACTTTAGCATTTATAATTTTTATTGGACAATACAATTTTTAATCTCTGCATTCCTTTGCAGAAATACATTCCCAGAACATTTACCTTTCATGTAAAAAAGAACCCTTGAATTTGATTTAATATTTTTGAAGTAGAATGCCATTTTCGAAACACTTGTCAATGGTGCCATTTAGGCAACTAGTTTCCTAAATAGCACCTGCGGCTTCTTAAACCGCACCTCTTTAACTGCAGGGAACAGGATGAAGGAAAGCTTTTAATATTGAACATATTGAAAAGTATTTAATATGAATAATGTAATAAATGCAAATTACAAGTTCATTGAAATTAATGAAAGAGAGTAACGCATCTTCAAATGAAAAAAAAATAGAGCATAAATTACCTAACATTTAAACTTCCTGAATGCGTTTTTTATTGTTACATATTTGCCATGTGCTTCACCAGGCAGTTCAAAGTGTAAACTGCGTCACATTTTCTCCACGATTATCTCGAAGCCACCTAAGAACTGCTTCATGATTTAGCTGTCTGAAATGGTTTGAAGATAGAAACATCTAAAGGCTGGGCCTCTGAGTATTATGACGAGGAAGCTGAAATAGGAGCACATCATTTTCCCGAGATAATCTAGCTTCTAAATTTTTGGAATGGTTCGTATAGGTGGACATACAGAAGCAGCACTTTTTTCTATGGCAGGTTTGAGTGGCAAATAAAATATTTGAGGTATTCGACAAATAGTTCACTGTTGATGTAACCTGAATCAGAGCAAACAAATAACGATCCTGGAAGAACACCAGCTGATAATGTAGGATGCACTGTTTGACGTTTAAAAATTTTCATAGGTGGCACAAAATATCTGGTGCGCTTGTACAACACACACTTGTTGTATTACCGCCCTTTTCACCACTTGATATTGCACCCACCTGATGCATTCCTCGTTCAGTTAAATTTTTTGGCCTTCTTTTGTACGGCTAGAATTGCTACAGTTGCTCATATCGCACTGGTGAGAATTAGGCTCCCACAAAGTGGTGCGAATTAAGAAACTACGTCATAAGTTATTATTTCCTTCATTCTAGCCTATAATCACCACATGTTCGATAATCGTACTAAGTTAAATGTTCTTTAATATTTCTTTTAACCAATAACATATTATGATTATGGATTCCTTTCCATACAAATCCGTTATTAAGTTACAAAATGTTAGCTAAATATACATACACCTGAGCTATTATGTTAAATACTCTATCACCACGTTGCTAGCACAAAGAAGTGCCAGAAATTAAGTGACATGGTGGAAGTTCATATGGTAGATTGTAACAATACCACTAGATGCTACACTACTACAGTAACTTGTTTTAAACTAGTAGTGGTGCTATTTAGGAAGCGGTGCGATTTATGCTACTCTACCCTAAAAGAAGATAAGTAGTGTCAAGTATGGCTATTATGATACAAAAAGTAAATCTTTTGCTGTGATTTTTCTATCAAAGGATATACAAACTTGGAAGAAAAAGAGAAAGAAAAAAAGGTCTTGTGCTACTTTAGACATATATGTATAAGGGATTGGGAGGTACATTTATTTTTTACTAGCCGTACCCGTGCGCCCCGCTGCTGCACCCGTTAGAAATAAATATGAAGTAATTACATAATTAAAACAGGACATTTGATCCAGGGAAAATTCGTGTTTGATAGAAGAATAAATCGTTTAATATGTTACTTAATTTAAATTGTATTAAAAAATAAAAAGGCGATCATTTTGATCCAGAGACCACTCATTTGGTGCAATGACAACTCCTTTAACATGTTTCTTAATTGTTATTACATGCAACTATAGTTTAATAAAGATTGACATATCATTTAGTTTTAATGTGTATACTTTATATTACTTGCTATATGTTTCCATTGAATTATGGTAATAATTTAATTTTAATCCTTGCTTTCTACGTCTTCAGTAAATGGCGCTTGGTTCTGAACCGTGATTCTGAACCCTTCAAATAACTTAAATAGTGATACAACATATATAGTGATATGTAATTATATTTCTTTCTTTCGAAAATGTAAGAATTCACGATCTCCTACGTACCATTGCCATAGAATGAATAAGTGTGTTTTTTCTTCCTAATAAAAAAATTTTATATTTTGCACATAGGAGTTATTGCAGGAACAACAACGCTATAATCTGAGGTGGCGGTGAAAATGTATTGTATTGTTGTTGTAAAGTCTTGTATATCCTTAAATATCAATCCTATCAAGATTTTGCATAGAATAAAACTTATCGGAAATCGGTTTTAAAGAAGCTTTTGTTATGTAACATTTTACCCAAAACGCAATAATATGCTAGATATTTCAATTTATTTAATTCAGGCCTCTTTAAATAAAGTATTTTGAATGTCACATAGTCTAAAATCTAAGTTACAACGAACTTAATTTATATTTCAGTTTTCATCGAAATTCGTTCAGCCTTATCGTGTGAAAAGGTAGCAAACATCCAGACAGACAGACAGATATATAAACAAAAATGTCAAAAAAGCGATTTTCGGGTTCAGGAGGGTTAATTATACATGTTAACACCAATTATTTTTGGAAAATCGAAAATTACCAGAAAAATTTTGGCTACAGATTTATTATTAGTATAGGTTTGTAACAATGTATGAAATTAACACGAACAGTGTATCACAATAGCCGAGCAGTATTTGCATTCACTAGTCATGAGGAGATTCTATGTGCATTCATTGAAACATTTATGCTGGCTGCACTACTTTATATAGAGAGTTTAATTCATTGTTGTCGCTGAAGTCTAGTGGTTAAAACGCTGGTCTTTAATTCGGAAGTTCGAGGGTTTTAGCCTCCACGTATAACTCTTTTTTTGTAATTGCTTTCTACCTTGAAATTAATTGATTAATTTTAATGTTGCAATAAATTAATTTTCATCTAAACATTATTTCACACAGGGATTACTTTACTTTACATTTTCAAATTAATTACTAAATTAATTAATTGCCATCTAAATATTGACGTACATAGGGTCTTCATTTAGGGACCGGATTTTTATGTAATATCAAGGTGTGAAATATGTACATATTCATGTAAGAAAAATAAGCTGAATATATACCGAAATATGTAAAATCATGAAAATATTTAATATAAATATGTGGCAGGTATATGATAGGTAAGACTCTCCAGTTATGATTTCATAGAGCACCCAACTTTTTTACCGCATTCTTGACACATTGTAATTTTTCCATCTGTAGTGAAACGTCGTCCATCGCAATCCATGATTTTATTTTTGTCGTTAGGATTGAAGATACAGGGGCCTTTTTAGTTATTTAAAAGCAGTAGATAAACTCACTTGCACTTTATACTGTAAGTACCAAAACTAGAGAACTGAGTGAAATGAATGACACAACAGTACTGGAAGCACTGTTTCGCTTTACTGGATTAGGAGAAAATAAGAGGAGATGTGAGACACATGAATTTTAGCTGCTCCCTGTAAGAAAGAAAGTACCTACTAAAACCTCAAACTATAGGCATTTAATAACTGTTGTTTGCCTGGAACTAAGGACGTTGTGTTTCGTGTCGAAATATATCCTTTCTTGGGTATGTAAAAAGGCTTTTTAAATCTGTGTATTTCAAATTGTAAACTTCCCTAACGGAAGCTTTTTTTTTTTTTTCCTTTTAGAGACGTAAAAATGAATAAACCCACTAAATATGTAGATTTATGTAATATCAAGCCATAATATGAAATGTGGTGGTAAATATGTAAAAATATTTAATATCAAATTTTATTATATTAATGGCAATTACAAGACTCGCAAAGATGTGTTATTTATATACGGTTAAGTTGAAATGAATATAATATGTAATTACATAAAAATCCGTTCCCAACATTACTTTATATTTTATATGTTTAAATTAATTAATTAAGTTTCACTTAAATTAATACACATAGGATTTACTTTACTTTACTCTTTTAATATTGTTTTAAAGTTTATTTAATTCACATGGATTTACTTTACCATTGCATTTCCTTATTTCACAGGTAACTACAGGGTTGTTTCCGATCTCCGATAACGAATTTGAGTGACATCATGTGCGTCAGGAATCACACCGAGAGCTAAATCGCGACGAGAGGTGACAGATAAGTAATAAGTGATTTCATATCATAGTACACGGTGTATCACAGTAGCAATGCTCAAGAAAATCGAGCCTCTTTGGGAATGGTACATAACAACTCTTTCCAATGCCAAGTACAGTTACGTGAAAATCATAGGAGCCAGCAAAAAGCGTGGTTTCGTTATTTCCAAGAAAGGCATCTTGTGTGTACCTAATAAGACTGGCAAAGCACGGATGGAATTAATTCTAGATGTAAAAAGCAAGAGAATTCACCCCCCCCCGCGTCACAAGTCACCGCACCCCACGAGATGATACAAATTAATTCCATTCGCGCTTTACCAATCTTATTAAGTACACAGAAGATGCCCTTCTTGGAAATAACGAATCCTCGTTTATTGCAGGTTTCTTTTGTTTTCAGTTAACTTTACTTTGCATTGGAAAGGGTTGTTATGTACCCCTCCCAAAAAGACTAAATTTTCTTGAGAATTTCTGCTGAGTCGCCGTGCACTCTATGAGATCACTCACTACTGGTCTGTCACCTCGCGCCACAGTTCAGCTGTCGTGTGACTCCTGACGCACATGATGTCATTCAAATTCGTTATCAGACATCGGAAATAACCATGTATATCGAAAGTTTACTGTCTTTCACCCTCAAACATGCATACATAAGGTTGTCCTTCCACGTGATCTCTTGTTAAAATTGTTATGTCGTCTTAACTGTGGGATTCAAACTGGAGGATTGTACTGCTTGCACAGGGACATCATTTTATTTTTACTACAATTTTTATTGTACCTGACTTTTTGAATGTACTTCACTCCCACCTCCTCTAGTAGTAAACTCCCAACCATCCTCCACACAGAACCAAGGCCGCGTATGCAGTCAAAGTCAAAGTCAGTAAACAGTACTGAGATAGTGAGTAAAATACGTTCCAGAAATATGTTCGTGTCTCTCAGTGACGAAAGAGCTTTCAATAGTGAATCATATTTTCGTACGGATACTGTCGTCCATTTGCCTACGTTTCCCCCACCCGCTTCTGCTCGCCCCTCTGTAAAGGCTAGTGGCTGGGCAGTCTTAGCTCTTTTCTGAAAACATTAATTTCTGTTAGGAATTGGAATTATTATAAAACTGTTTAACATAACTTAAATAAAAAGGCCTCGTTAAGTAATTAACTGTCACGTGATTTCTCCCTTTTCTACGACCCTGCGACAAAACGACTTCGACGGATGTAGATAGCATGTCTGAGTAATTTTATCTTTTCCGATCGAGCAGAAGTAAAGATTCAATTTACAGTACGTAAGGTACTCTTTTACAGAGCAGATACAGAATTATTTCAACATGAGTTACTACTACGAAGGACGAAACTGGTAATTGGAATTAGGTACAATAGTCTATATTGCGATAAGACGCAAATATGCCTGTGTCGAAATAAACGACCACAATTTTTAAAAATGTGTTTAAATATCCATATTATGATTATTTTAACTTAATTCTCTATATTGTACGCTAATGTGCTGTAAACAGTATAATATACACTGCATAATGAATACGTCCGAATGGATAGCTCAGTTCGTGAGTAAAAACACTTACTGTTAACACAATACTGTATTTTGGTTAAGCAAAAACATAATGAAAATTATCAAACTCAAAATCGCGATATTTCCTAGTTTATGTAAATGGATGAACTAGTTTTCTTGCCTCCTATACCTAGTGAAGTGATTTGTTTGTATTTTACGCCAGTATCATCGAACTCCAGTCGTGGAAGGGGGTAGCAAATGATATTTTCGATTCTCAACCGTTAATCCATGGGTATAGCCAGGTTAATATTAGAAATGTTAGTAAAAATAGAACGATGTCCCTGTGTAATAAAGTGCTTTATTAAAAAAAAATTTTGTCATTAATGAAATCCATAATTTTCTATGATCTTGTGTTCTAGATGCTTTAGTTAGTGCCGTTGCGTTTAGGATTCTTATGCAACTTAGGCTTATTGGGTTGAGGTGTGCCTATTGATTTAGTTGGTTTTGATTAAGTCTGTTGCTGTGAGCCGCATATAACGAGTTGCATTCAGTAATGACGCAGAGCTTACATACGAACTGGATCCTCCTCTGTTTTTAGTCCCGTAAACAAAATTAAAAATTCAGAGCGTTGTTAGGCCAGGTTGGCCATTAATGCTGTTTTAATCTGCTCCATCAATCAATAGCCCAGAGGAATGCGAGATTCTGTGGGATTGAGAGCATGTGCGGCAGCGAATTAGCCGGGCCTTCTGCTCTTCCTATTGATCAAGTGCGAAAGACCGTCTGAAAGCTAAGTTGGACAACGCAAGCTCCTAATTCCCTCTGGGGCTCCGATCCTACTCCACAGTTTTATATTTAAACCCATTTGCTAAGTTTACAACTCTTATTCTGGACTCAAAACTACACATTACAACACGCTTTCTATGCCCAGCTATGGGTCAACCATCTCACGGCTTCTCAATCAAAGGAACAGCTTTCGACTCCAAATATATTCTAATATCACCAGTACTTGTTACACAATATTTTCGTTATAGTTCGCAATGATTTTATAAAAGGAGACTAGTACCTTTTTTATTAGGGGAGAATCGGGTATTATCGGACATCGGGTAGTATCGGACAGTCCGTTTTTTTCATCTACAACCATTTGGTAGTACCTGAATGACATGGTTACGTTTCTCTATGCGACATCACAGAAACGTAATCATGTCAATCAGGTACTATCATCGTGTGGTAGATGAAAGAAACTCACTGTCCGATATTACCCGATGTCCGATACTACCCGGCTCTCCCCTATATTTGAGGAGAACTCAAATGATAATTAGATATCTGCGTTTGGTGACTTTGAGTATAAGGTAGTTGTACATGGATCATACAGGGACATCATTTCATTTTTACTTCAATTATTATTGTACCTGAGTTTTTTTTAATGTACTTCACTCCCTCCCCTCTAGTAGTAAACATGCAACCGTCCTTCACACAGAACCAATGCCGCGTATGCAGTCAAAGTCGCCTTACAGTCATAGTAAACACTACTGAGGTAATGAGTACAGTACGTTCCAGAAATATGTTCGCGTTTTCCAGTGACGAAAGAGCTTTCAATATTGGATCATATTTTCACACATTTACTGTCGTCTGTTTGCGTACGTCGCATCCTGGTTTCCCCCACCCGCTTCTGCTCGCCCCTTTGTAAAGTCTAGTTGCTGGGCTGTCTTAACTCTTTTCTGAAAACATTAATTTCTGTTAGGAATTGGACGTCTATGTAAGTTATACAAATGTGAAGAGTTCGCGGGAAAAACGATGAATGTCACATTTCTGTTAAGGATTAGATAATGATCTAATTGAGTCTATAACTGCAAGATGTAGTGCTGTTTCTATAGAAAATAAAGGAAAGGATTGCTGTATTTGTGATGATAATTCTCCTTTTTACCATTTTTCATAAGAACAACATTAAATTTCGTAGTGATTCATTGAATTAGATAATGACATCAACCTTAGCAAAACTGTAACATTCATCGTTTTTCCCGCGTACTCTTCATGTTTAAAATAACTTAAATAAAAGGGTCTCATTAAGTAATTAACTGTTACGTGATTTTCCCCCTTTCTACGACCCTGCGACAAAACCACTTGGACGGACAGTAGATAGCATGTCTGAGTAATTTTATCTTTTAGGATCGGGCAGAAGTGAAGATTGAATTTACAGTACATAAGGTACTCGTTTTAAAGAGTAGGTACAGAATTATTTCAACATGAGTTACTAGTACGAAGGACGAAACTGGTAATTGGAAGTAGATGCCACAGTCTATAGTGCGATGATATGCACAAAAGAACTGAAGCCTGTATCGAAATGGACGGCCACCTTTTTAAAAAAAGTGTTTAAAGACCCATATTATGATTATTTTTCAATTTAACTTCATTCTCTATATTGTATGCTAATGTGCTGTAGACAGTATAATATACACTACATAATGAATACGTCCACATGGATAGCTCAGTTCGTGAATAAAAACACTTATTGTTAATACTGTACTGTATTTTGAATAAAGAAAAACCTAATGAAAATTATCAAATTCAAAATCGCGAATATTTCCTAGTTCACGTAAATGGATTAACTATTTTTCTTCCTTTCTATACCTGGTAAAGTGATTTGTTTGTATTTTATGCCAGTGTTATGGAACTTCAGTCGTGGAACGGGGTAGCAAACGGTGTTTCCGGTTCTCAACCTTTAATCCAAAGGTATAGCCAGATCAATATTAGAAATTTTAGTAAAATAAAATGATGTCCCTGTACTAGCTTCGCTTGCAAAGGAGGGCTCTGACTCAACTTCCCGCTCCGTTGCGTGTGTTTACAACTGCTCAGTCGTATATCTCAGTGTAGGTACCGGACGATAATAATGCTACTCACGTAGGCTACAAAGTATACTGTCACGTATATATTTTAATAACAAACAAAATATTTATTTAAAGTCGTCTTACGGACAACACAAGATTTCACAATTAGTAAAACGCATCTAGATTTTTTGTTTCACAATATATTTTTCACGAAAAAAGTAAAACCCCATGCTCATTATTTTTCGCCTACTTACAGAGTTTTCAATATTTAAATTTTACTTTTTAAAATAAATAGTATATTTTATCAAAGCGAAATGAGTTTAGAAGTAAATAAAATGATAATTCATTTAAAGACTTGAAATTTCAATATTCGCAATTGAAAATGAGTTAATATTGAAATAAATATAATATATTTCGGCGCTGATGTTTTAACCTTCTGATCATTTAGAGATGTGTGTATGTATGTATGTATGTATGTATGTATGTATGTATGTATGTATTAACACTACAATTGGGTATACACCCGGTGGCAGTGATATATAATATGCAATAATACCATTATAATTCTACAATAATTACAGCAATAAAAATAAATAAAATAAAATAACCTAAATTTATTTCTAACTATAAAATAAATAGATGCAATAAACCTGGGACTATAATAACGCCTACAATAAGCAAAACTAAACCTAACTTACAAGTACTTCTGTTTCACCCAAGTATTACCAATTTAAGTAATTACATATCACCTTAATTAATTACAAATCAACTTAATTAATTACATATTACCTTAATTTATTTATATATCAACTAAATTACATATCATCTTAATTAATTACATATCAACTTAATTAATTACATGACACAACTTAAATATTTACACTGCACCTACAATTACATTTTCAGTCTAATCTTCTCAAACTTTCCTTAAATTTAATTGCCCTTACGCAATAGATGGTGGATACGGCCTACCGGGAACTGCAACCCAGCACGGCTGGATCGAGACAGACTTTCCCTTCACCTTCTAGGTTATTTTTGTATCCATGTATTACCGTCTCAAATGCCGGATTAAAGAAGTTAATTATAAATAGACCTACTTGTTTTACAGTGACTGTTGTAACTGAATACAACAAGGAATAGAAAAAGCATAAACTTACCTAACCTAAAACGCCGATATCGTTGTAATGTATCTCCTGAGTCAAGCCTTAGTTTTCATTATAATTATAACGGAAAAGCAGTTATGGTGAGGTATTTTCAGATTTAATAAAGTTCTGTATCGTATTTATTTCTGCTGGAACTCAAATGTTGCCTTACGTCATCTCTTGTCTGTGTAGATGCTAAATGATGTTAAATATCTTAGCAATAATTAATATTATCATACTATCGTCCCAAGGAGGCTTTTAATAGATGAAGAAGCATCTTCTTCTGACCTCTGGAAAAAGAACTAAGGAAGAGACTAGCAAAGTGCTTTGTATGGAGGCTGGCATTGTATGCAGCAGAAACATGGACATTACGACGAGGTGAAGAGAAGCGAATAGAAGCATTTGAAATGTGGATATGGAGAACAATGGAGCTTGTGAAATGGACAGACGGAATAAGAAACGAAGCTGTGTTAGAAAGAGTGGGTGAAGAAGGAATGATCTGAAACTGATCAGGAGGAGAAAAAGGAATTGGTTGGGTTACTGGCTGAGAAGAAACTGTCTATTGAAGGATGCACTGGAAGGAATGATGAACGGGAGAAAAGTTCGGGGTAGAATAAGATATGAGGTGATAGACGACATTAAGATATATGGATCATATGAAGAGACAAAGAGAAAGGCAAAAAATAGGAAAGATTGGAGAAAGCTGGGTTTTCAGTGAAAGACCTGTCCTAGGACAGAACATTGAATGAATGAATGAATGAATTACTTACTGTAGATGTTCATGTAATTAATCATGGCGTATCTTACAGACAGGAAACAAATTAAATTTCTGATGATGTGGTGATAGGAATATGATTCAAAAAGAAGTTAGTGTCTTATTTAATCAACAGCATCCACAAGGAAACATTACTCATTTTATGGGAAGTGAACGTTTAATCGCATAAAAGAATCATTGTTATTCAACCTTTTTCATTAGCTTTTGCTTATGATTATGAATTAATGCCGTCTTTCCACCATAGACACAATGATATACTACAGCATTTCTCTTTGTGATGTAGCCTACACATACATTGGGATAATAAATTTGAAGGAATTTTAAACACAATAATATTTTATAAATGGTAAAAAATATGATTTTGCATATTTTGAGACATAAAGAATTTAAAATGGAAAAAATTACATGGTATCATTAAAAAAGAAGCATTTTTCTTGGCAAACATATTATAGACGAAAAACATGGTTTTTGAAAACATGTTCAGAACATTTCTTTTCCACCTCTTGTAACTTTTGTATGTAGAATTTCATCATAAAATGAAAAATAGTAATACTTAAAGCTGTATTTCATATTTTGTTTACTCATTTTTACGTTGTCTACTTATCAGCCTTCTTGCTTGCTTATCTGCTAACATATATCTCTCTATTTTTTATATCTGTTTTTCAATTTTTCCTGTTTCTTACGGAGAATTTTAAAAACATTCTCGGTGTTTAACCCAGCATCACCCATTATGTTTTACTCTCAGAACCCCTTGATAAATTGAATAGTGTAAATAAAATATCGAACACAGGGTTAACTCCGCTCATAGAAGAGAAATAAATTAAAGCCATATAGCCATTTGTAGTAAAGTTGCATTGAAAGCCAGTGTAATGCTTGGTTCATTTGCGATAACATTATGCTTTCTGGCGTTGTATTTAATGTTAGTTGATCATTTTGAATTCACCACGAAAAGTAATTAAAATAACTAAAACCTATACACGAGCCAAACCCACTTGCATGTACTCAATTATGTAAAACAATTTAATTGGTTCGCATTACATATAATAAATAATTAATTATCGCTGAACCTGTGATCCTGACATTTGTTTAAATTTTCCCAAAACAAAAGCTTAGCGTGAAAAGCGGTGCAGTAAGTGGGCATAGATCCAATGGCAATTGTTACGTCAGTAACAGATTTAAAGTGAAACAAGGAGTGTCCATACATATGAAAATTAGACTATAGATTAGCCTACTTGATGTAGAGTACATAGGTCTACATTGTAGATAGGAAAAATAGAAATAAGTTTTAAAAAATAGCTTAGTTGTAGAGAATTTAAATAAGGCATAGCGAGATATTTCCGCGAAAGCGTGCAAAAAATAATTGACTTAATTTATGTTCTTGAATCGCACATTAATATTTTATAAATAGTTTAGTTATTTCTTTTCATGTGAAATGCCTATATTTGACCTGTAAGAAGAGGAAAATAGTAACGGTTTGATATCAAAGATTTATTCTGACGTCGTTCGTGGGTACCATAAAAACAGAAGTGCATGATGAATTTCGTGCCTACGCTATCAGCCTCGCTCAATTCACAATTTAATGGGGCTCATTTTCCAGACAATTACCTTCCTCATATGGTGGCTATTAGGTTACGCTCATTTGCTCTTTTTCCGCTTCAAAATTCTCTGAATTCTCTTCAAAATGACCGTGAAAAACTGAGTGAGATAAGTTGCCAACTGGCTTGGAGCTCACATAGTTTCTTCATCACAGCCTCAAATTGTCTTACAATGACGCGTGATTGAGTATCATTTACCTCTCCTCATCAGCGAGTTCAGAATATGTGCGTCAGATACGTATGCAACATCCGACGATATGATCACATATCACCGTCCTTCGCAAGTCTTTCGTGGCTCCGACTTAAAGAACGTAGAACTTTACACTCTTTGTCTTTACTCTCTCGAATTCTGCACCAAATTACCTTCCGTCTCGTTTCTCTTATCTATACTCTAACCACGTCGTAAATACCAGATCACTTATCTGTGGTGCGTTAAGTATACCTGTTCATAGAACATCTCGTTATTCATCTTTTACAGTATCCACCTCACGTCAATGGAATTCCCTGTCACAAAGTATTAGGGGCTGCAAGACAATAAACACTTTTAAAAACAGCTTAAAAGATAACCTTCTTAGCATTTCGCTCCAATCATGCTGACTTAAACTATCACTGTCTACATTGTTACTCCTTCCTTTAGACATACATCCTGATAGTGCTGTATTTTCAAAATTGTCTCATAATAATCTCTTTCTATTATCTAACATTATTTGAAATATATTAACATTCTATGTATTTTAGCTTAATTCTGCTACGTAGTTTGTATTTCAGTGTTTAATAAAATTACTAGTTCATAGTATTTTGTTGTTTAATTCGTAAATAACTCTTGTATACATGTAGCACTCATCTAAATCAAATTGTTGAATTCTTTGTAAGTTCATACATATGTATGTATACTTTTTGCTGGTTGAGTGGAAGAGAAGGTCTTACGGCCTTAACTCTGCCAGCTAAAATAAATCATTATTCATTATTATTATTGTTATTATTATTATTATTATTATTATTATTATTATTATTATTATTATTATTTCCCTTGCTTTCATTGCGTTGTACCACAGGCAGTGGTTCTCAAACTTTCGTATTTCGCGCCCCCCTTTTTCACCTTGTATAATGTTGCGCCCCCTTCCCCATACTATAAGATAGAAAAATAGAGTCCACACCTGTGGAGTAACGATTAGTGCGTCTGACCCCGAAACCAGGTGGTCCGGGTTCGATTCCCGGTCGGGGCAAGTTACCTGGTTGAGGTTTTTCTGGGGTTTTCCCTCGACCCAATATCAGCAAATGCTGGGTAATTTTCGGTGTTGGACCCCGGACTCATTTCACCAGCATTATCACCTTCATCTCAATCACACGCTAAATACCTTAATATATTGATATAGCGTCGTAAAATAGCCTACTAAGAAATAGAAATAGAGAGATAGGAATTACCCAGTACGCGGGAATTTAAACTCGATTGGCAACACTGGCTATCGCTGCCGATGTAGTGCAAACACGCGCCGTATTATGACGTCATTTCCTGTTACCCGAATGTTAGCGGCAGATACGGTACCGATGAGTCTCGAACTATCTGGATTGAAATGATGTGAATATACAACCAGCACATATTTATTAGTCATTAGATTTATGCCTTATAAATGTTTTATTCCAATGATTTCGTTCGGATTATATTTAAAACTTAAAATTTAAATTTAAAGTAAAAATAAAAAAAATATATATATATATTTTTTTTTTGGTCTGTGGATAATCTTCGGGGCTTCTACCGCGTTGTCTTGGTGTTGGTGGCTGACGTTTCGACCGCTGTGTTGTGGTCATCTTCAGAGCAGTTGTTGGATAAGGAAATAGTCTGCGAGCTCGTATATATATAATAGTCTCGATGGGGGGAGTACTTTTGGTGATAGGTCGTAGGTTCTCCTTCTGGCATCTGATTGGTCCTTCGTTGTCCAATCCGGTTGAGGTCAGTATGAAGGAGAGTATTCATATTAAATATATTTTTTGTTCATTTATTTGAAGCCCCTACCCCCCTCAAGCTACGGCGCCCCCCCCAGGGGCCCACTGCTACAGGATCAGCCTCACTCCATTATCTGATTCCTGAATAGGGTATACTCATCCTGCCTGTGGTAGTAATCTGATTCTTAAACCGGTTCTTACCTAACTTAAACATTTCATACAAAGAATGAACACCTTTCAAGCAATCCAAAGGATGTCGTAAAGCCCTTGTATCTCTTTTAATTGCAGGTTCGATTTCCTACAAGAAAAACGTTTCCCTTCTGTCATTAATAATTTCAATTGCTTATTTTACTACTCTTTATCAATTGATATGTTTATTTGGCGTCTGTGTGAAATGAAGCGAAATGAGTTCAGTGTCTAGCGCTGAAAGTTACCCTGAATTTGCTCTTACTGGGTTACGCCTCACCCAAGTAACTTGTTCCAACTAGGATTTGAAGCCAGGCCCGCTCTTTTCACGGTCAAACATTGTAACCATTACTCCACTGCGGTGGATATCATTAATAATTGTCGTTTGGTATTTTTACATCTTTTTACTAGATATTTCTGCTTTAACAGAAAGTATTTTGGAACAATTGAACACAAGGAAGATTGTAATATATGTAATATGGCACGAAATATATAACATTCAAAAATATCTACATGTCAATGTGTTCTGCAGTTGCACGGTTAGCCCGAAATTTTTGCTGAATTAGTGGTTTATTCAAAGTGAGATACGAATATCTGACCTCATTTTACAATTTGCGAGGTCTACCTCATCTGATACGGATTAAATTACGTGAATTGAATTGTCAACCATATCATGTGCTGTATAGTACAGAACGTAACATGGATTGCTTCAAAATTGTCACATTAGAGCTTTAACATGCTCTTTTTTCTATTTCATATTTGTACGAATGTTTCACATACGAGTAAAATTATTTTTTTTTTCAGTTCCATCGATGTATTTTTTATCGTCTTGTTTTTGTGACCATAGTTCTGCTGGCTTCTATTTGATACAATAGTTTCTTTAAAAATCATTTCCGATAAGTTTTAATCTTTGAACAATTTTGATAGAACTGCTATTTAATGAGATAAATGAGTTTTAAAATTAAAATAACTGCCATCTAAGGCGGTGTAATGAAATAAAAAACAAATCACTTCGTCTATAAGGGGCCTTGGACAACAACAATAGAAAGCTATGAAACATAGCCTACAGAGAATGTTTCTGTGTTTGTATGAAGTAATATCGGAAGCTAAATTAACCGATTTGTATAATTAATTATTATTTTATCATTTCAAAGTGTATTTTCTCTAGATGGACATAATGCTATAATGTTATTACAGTAACTTCTGGGTGAATTGAGGACAGATAAGATTAAAACTTGATAGGCTATTCTGTATATTCTTTTCCTGTATTTCTTAAAATAATGTTTATGTACACATTGATTTTAATCTCAGAGAATTAACGAACAACGAGAGTGTATTGATTTAGTATGCAGTAATAGTATGTTAGCTTAGCATTCCATTATTTTATAATCAAAATTTTAACTATGCTCAATTGAATCGTGTTAAAATACTTAAAATACATGTGTATTAAATGCAATGCAAAAAAATTGGGTAATGAGCCAAGCAGATTATGTTGCGCTGTTGTAAAAGTTGTTCCTCCTGAGATTCAAGAGCCCCCATAACAAATTAAAAACTTACTTATCGGAGTACATCCGTTATCAACACACTTTTTATGTAACATAATATAATATAATATAATATAATATAATATAATATAATATAATATAATATATAATTTAAGTTATTTGAAGGATTCAGAACCATAGTGGGCCAAGCGCAATTTATTGAATACGTAGAAAACAAGGGTTTAAATTATGTTATTACCATAATTAAATGGAAACATATAGCAAGTAAAATAAAGTATACACATTAAATCTAAATGATGTCAATGTTCATTAAAATATGGTTGCATGTAATAACAATTAAGAAACAGGTTAAAGGAATTGTCATTGCACCAAATGAGTGATCGCATTTTAATTATTTAAATAAAATTTAAATTAAGTAACATATTAAACGATTTATCCTTCTCAAACACGAATGTTCCCTGGATCAAATATCCTTAATTACTTTAAATTTATTTCGAACGGGTGCAGCGGAGCGCACGGGTACGGCTAGTATTACATATTTATAGACTAGAGAGTATAACATTCCCACAGGTACATGTGGCGCTGACTGGTGCTTATTGGCAACACTACGAACAAATGTCACATTTGTTGACTTACCGGCGCCGCTATAGCTAATATAAAATATACATCTGTTGTTCATACATTTGCACTCAAAACATGTAATAGAATTTAAGCTTCTGTGACATTCTTGTGAAATCACATGATTATCCAATTTTTATGTATTTATTTTGCTAATAATTGTAATATAAAATATAATATAAACTTATAAAAGTTTAGCTCATCCCTGAATGAGTAGAGCTCGTGCTCAAGGGAGGATTCCTGAATTGAAATTAAGAAGTATATAATACAATTTATCTTATGTCTAATACATAATAACGGTCTTACTAATAAACCGTGTATAGTTTCTATACGAGACTTAAACAGAGTTGAGACAGAAAGAGTTACTAATAAACCATGCATAAGCGATGGATGTATAAACAGCCTGTAACTATACCTGTTAAGGTTTATCTTGTCTCAGTAGGAGTAAAACGAAGTCCCTTCAAATGAGGGTTGAGATTATAGGAGGGTTGTAAATTTTCAGTATTCCTCTCAAAACCTTGTTGTTGTGCAGGCTAACGGAACTCAATTTCTTGAAAGACAAGCTCAGTGACGGAACTACACAGTACAAAGAGAGATATTTTGTAATTTTATTTTGCGCTACAGAATGTATCAACTGGTCCCTTCCGCCACTGGATGGATGGACGGCATCGCTCCACTCCCCCATCGCCATAACAATACAGACGAAGTAAGACATATCTTCTTTCTCTCTCTTTTCACAGTGAGACAAGATACATCACACAGCCTCTATACAATGGGAATTCCTTTGCAGTAGTTATAAACACGAAACACCTTGTTTAAGCGTTGTATATAGAGAAAAATGGCCGCCCCTCTAACAGCTGTTCGTATCGATTGTCATTTTATGATGATGGCTGCCTTGTAACCACAGAAGAACAAACCAAAGAGCATAGAAGAATTAGAATAATATTGCTGTAGCTTACAATCTTTGACTAAAATATACTGTGATAATCGATCAGAGCTAGTTGTACTATCGATACTTAACACGGTACACTGGAGGGCTCTACCGGATGCAATAGAGAACCTCAGATATTCTATTACCTTTCGTAAAGAAGTAATGACAAAACTATGACGTAGCTGTGTAACAGTTATACTGTTATACACGACGTATATAGTGATTATTAGTAAGGAATTTAAACACGACTTATAAACGAGCTACTCATTGCATAAGTATAAGACAGTTAAACGTCTGTATATAGAGTTTTTATTAGTAAGACCGTAAGAGTACATAAATTTAAAATTAATTTACAATTTTTAATTATTTATAAAATCCATACATAACTCTTTAAATTTAATACTAGAAATATTAGAATGGACGAGATTAGGATATTTACATGTAAATTTGTTATAAATTCTTGGGCCTAAATTACTACTATGATTAAATACTGTAGCAGTGTTGCATTTTTGTTCAAACAATCTTAAAGAATTCATACCTTTTCTTCATAATTATGAGAATACAATTCAAAATTATTTCGATTTTTCATGTATGAATTTTAATACAATATAATAAATTTGTCTGATTTTAAGAACATTAAATTCTAAAAATAATTTTTGAGATGGAAAATAATTCAATTATTATCTTCTGTAATAAATAAGATGAATAAAACTTCGTTTTGAATAAGCTATCCCATCCTATAACTCCATACATAATTACCGATTGAAATAAAGTTAAGTATATTTTGAGTAATAATCTTATTGACAAGTAATTCCTCAAGAAAACATAATAAATAAATAAGAATAATAGACTCTACATAGATATTTTAGTTTTTATTTCATTTATTTATTTATTTATTTATTTATTTATTTATTTATTTATTTATTTATTTATGTATTTATTTATTTACTTACTTACCTATTTATTTGTTTATTTAATTATTTATTTACTTATGTATTTATTTATTTATTTATTTATTTATTTATTTTTAACATAACGGGCAAAGCCCAATTACAATTAAAAGAACATTTAACATTTCATTAGGGAATGTAAAGCAATTATATATTTACAGCTGGATACGATGTAAAGACGATCAAGATATATTCCATACATACACGTGTGAGATGGATAAAAACTCACGCTCTGGAGCAAGAGCAGACCTCTAGATGATAGAGGGGGTTGGGCAGAACGGGGCAGGCTTGAAACTTTGCTCGCCCCTAGCCATGTGATGGGGGTAGTTTTAGGACTCAACCCCCATATTTCAGCTTCGACGGATCCGCCAGGACACGGAATGGGCGTGTAGCGACGCGTGGGAGACGCCACGTGTCCAAGAAGCCGCACCTGACATGTGTATGTGGGGATCGTTGAAGTCTAAAGTGGCATATCTCCAATTTATTAAATTCACACTTACGTATATGTATGAGTTAAATATTAATAATAATAATGATGATTGTAATAATTTATTTATTTCGAATATTAATGTGCATAACAACAGCACAAAACCAATTACAGTTTAGCACGAAATAAAAAAACAGAACAAATGATTATGAGAATGAATGACAGAAAATGGCAGTGAGATGAAATACAGTCAATATAATGGTCAACATTAACCGTTCACCAAATGCAACAAAATAAATGGCAATATCTAACAAATAATAATAGTACATTATGCAACGAGCCTATAATGAAGGTAATTAAGAAGTGAGTATGGATATTTATGACACGAGCGCAAGCGAGTTTCATAATTTTCATACGAGCTTATTAATTACCATTATAGGCGAGTTTCATAAGACTTTTTATGCTCGACCATATTTCTAACTTGATATTATTAATTTTTGAGCAATGTCCCTTATGTTGTCAGATGTGCGCAGACGCGAAAGTATTGATTTTTTCCGAGGAACAGATGTCCACATTGACCTTGCTAGGCCATAAGAACCTACAGAGATAACATTGAAATTAAATTAGACATTGAAAAACGAGATGACAAATTGAATTTATTTGAATATTATTTACAATTAACGCTAATTATTATAGTAACAGAACATAACCTACTGCGACAGTATTGGATTTCCAGCCTCCGTGATTTTTCGCTAATTCTCTTTCGATTGCATATCCGAGAATAATCGATACTTGCAGTTTTATAACGGTAGAAAGCTAACCTGTCATTGGCTGAACAGTTGTAACCTGAGTCGTCATTGGCTGAAAGACCTGACCTTTAATGAGTAGGTGTACTTTAATGACATGCATTAAAGGTCTGCTACCAGGTGTATAATTACAACATTTCGGCATGGTCGAGCATAAAAGATATTAAATAACATATAAATATATCGTGCATAAGTAAAATCAAATCACATCTTGCAAATTAGCACTTTTAATACACCTGGCTATTGGAGAAAGGGATTTAAATAATTCAGTGAAGAAATTCTTTGACCACGAAAACCTTTCACGGGAATTCTAAGGTAGGTGTTATGTATAAAAGAATCACAACCAATGACACTATTAATAGCATTATTAAAGAAAGTGTAATCAATATCCTGACGTCTCAAATACAGACTGGTACAGTTAAAATATTTACTAGATAGTTCATAATTTAGAAAAGAGGAGTTAGGTACAAATCTGAACGCACAAAGAGAAATGAATTTTTCTTTGGATATTTTCTAGTTTAGCTGAATCTGTAGAAGTAATAGAGTTCCACGCAACAGATGCATATTCTAATTTAGACCTTACTAAAGCATGATATAATGTA
The DNA here is from genome assembly GCF_040183065.1 of Periplaneta americana. Lineage (NCBI taxonomy): Eukaryota > Metazoa > Arthropoda > Insecta > Blattodea > Blattidae > Periplaneta > Periplaneta americana. Next base: position 141,081,111 of record NC_091127.1, read on the forward strand.
AGTAGTGTATCAGGAGAGGAAAAGGAATTAGTAATAGACCTAATGAGACCAAGCATTCTTAGTGAATGATTAAATAAATTATCAACATGGTCATGAAAGTACAATTTAGAATCAAGATATATACCGAGATCCTTTATTCAGTCCTTCCTGATTATGGCGGCATTCAATAGCGAATAGTTGAACTTTAATGTAGTTGTCTTCCTAGAGAAAGAGATAACGCATATTTTAGAAATATTAATTTTCATACCGTTATAATCAGACCAACGTTGAATGGAATGTATATCATTTTGAAGTAAATGACAATCAGCAAGATTATTAATTTTCCTAAATATTTTTAAATCATCGGCAAAGAGAAGATAATGGGAACAGATGGGCTTACAAATGTCATCGATGAAAATAATAATAATAATAATAATAATAATAATAATAATAATAATAATAACATTCATAATAAAAATAATAATAATATTGCATTATTATTATTATTATTATTATTATTATTAATTACTTCTCATTTATAGCGTACCTCTAAATTAAATCGAAGGTTATAGAAGTTATTCATTGTGCATAAAGCCTAGAAAAGTGTTGACTGCACACAGATGAACTGTTTTCTGATTCGAATCTACATTTTAAGCAGGCATGTCTGTTTTTATTAAACTTAGTTGAATTGAATTTGGTCTTATTCCTGTTAGTTTCGTAATTAAACGTAAAATATTCTCTCCTGATAGAAATTGACATGAATTTAATTAATTTTTCTGTAGGCCTATATTTTTATTCTCTTTTTTGTGTTCGTTAACTTTGTCTTTAAATTAACAACTGTTGCTGAATGCCAGTGTGCTCGGCATGCAAGCCAGGGGGCCCGAGTTCAAATTCCGGTCGATAAACCCACAATTTATAAATTTATATCATTTGTTCGGCATGCCCGTGCTTCAGAGGTTTACGTCGGCTGCTTCGTTTTCCCTCTGACAACCAAACAATTCTCCATCCATCCATCTTCATCATCATTATCATCGACATTCATTAACTTTCAACACTTAAACATATTCTTCTGTCAATAATCTACATCCATGTACTCAGAAACGTTCCAGTAAGATAAATATACTATCCTTGCTTATTTTTAGTTTCCTTTAAAATACAAATTATTATTTCACATTATAAATATTGATTATTCTTTTCATATTTATTCCTTGGAGTCTAGATGGTCCTAGCTATAGAACACGTCTTTATTTTGTAATTAGATATATTTTCGATTTAAACTTTTACATATAACAGTTACTGATAGAAATGAACCGAAAACAGCATAAATAGTCTGCCATGCGGTCTATAAGTAAAAGTTTGTAGGTTTAAGAGTAATTGTATTTGCAAAATGAGGTTCTTGTACTTTCTACTGCGGCAGGCAGTGAGAATAACTTGCTTACTTATGGTTTTAAGGAACGCGGAGGTTCATTGCCGCCCTCACATAAGCCCTCTATCGGTCCGTATCCTGAGCAACATTCATCCAGTCCCTACCATCACATCCCACTTCCCTCAAATCAATTTTAAAAATATCCTCCCATCTACGTCTCGGCCTCGCAAAAGGTATATTTTCTCCGGCCTCCCAACTAACACTCTATATGCATTTCTGGATTCGCCCATACGTGCTACATGCCCTGCCCATTTCAAACGTCTGGATTTAATGCTCCTGATTATTACAGGTGAAGAACAAAATGCATGCAGTTCTGCGTTGTGTAACTTTCTCCATTCTCCTGTAACTTCAACTCTCTTAGCCCCAAATATTTTTCTAAGAACCTTATTCTCAAACGCCCTTAACCTTTATTCCTGTCTCAAGGTGATAGTCAAAGTTTCACAACTATACAGAATAACCGATAATATAACTGTTTTATAAATTCTAACTTTCAGATTTTTGGCAGGAGACTGGATGATAAAAGCTTCTCAACCGAATAATAACACACATTTCTCATATTTATTCTAAGTTTAATTTTCTCCCTAGTATAATTTACATTTGCAGGAGAAAATAATAAATTAATTAATTGTCTCAACGTAATAATTGACATTTGAAGCAATAACAATTTCTTTTTTGTGTTTTATTTCAAGGCAAGTGAAAGCTTTAACTAATAATTGAAAAAAGAAAGAAAGACAAAAAATTAATAAGAGAAAGCTGTGTTTGCAGTGAAAGACCTCCCATGTGCAGAACACTGATTGAATGAAGGAACGAATGAATGGATATATATATATATATGTATATATTTAAAGTTCTTTATAAGGTAAAGAAAATTGTCTTCCACCCTCTTTCTTCAACTGAAAGTTGTTTTAAGGAAATTAAGTAATTTTTGTCAGTCATGAATTGTACAAACCCCACATGTCCAAGCAATTTAGATTTTTTCCAGACAGTACCAGAGAAAAAATTAAAGTTCACGTATGTCAAATACTAGAACTAATTTATTATTATGCATTGATAAAAGAAAATAGTAACTTCAAGATATCGAGCGCTTTTCAAGATGATCAGTCTTTTGTGCCTCCAGAAAAATTCACTCAAGTGGACATGTGGGGTTTTGCAATTCACGTTTCAATTGTTACATTGGCGAGTATACTAACACAGAAATGAACGTAGGATCGTTTTGTTTATTCAGCGCACACTACCGCCGTTTACGTTTGTTGCAACAGTGTCTAACTCTACGAGGGAAGAAGTTGACAGCAACAGCGTCTTGTGGCGAAAAAACAAACTTTCATATTATGTGTATCAGTTTACGTTTGAGCTTCAAACTCACCGATGGTAACTATGTGAGACAAGATTTCGTTGCAGAGATGGGTTTTAGTTTGGGATGAATTCTTTTAGTAGGCTTACCGTATTACATGAAACTAAAATATGTAAAGCTATTCTGGCGCGTCGAGTCTCAACATTGCAGCACGTGTAATTTGTCTTTAAAATAAATTTGTTTAAAAATACATGTGTTGGTTTTGCCGAAGCACGCCGAGATTTTTACAACTGTTCCTCCGGGAATTGAACCAAGAACTAGGAATGTGTGTGGTATTACGAACTTCATTAAGCTGCATTTTCCCCTGGAGTAATCATTATTAATACAGCGAGGAAAAAGCAGAAAGTGCGGAAACTGTATTCCCAGCAGTCCCTAGCGATACGACGGTCATATTGCGTGAGGTGGTCCTCTGTCGAGGCGTACGAACTTGTCCTCTATCGACTTGGTCCTTATGAAGAGATTTCCGCTTCATTTTCGCCTTTGCGGACAGGAAGAACAGTCAAATTGAGCAGTAGGCAATGTGAATTGAGTAAAAAGTATATAAAAATATCAGAGGCAAACTAGTTCGATATTTCATGGAAAATTCTTTATTAGATCAGCGAGTTTATTTGGCATTAATATAGTGAAATGGTTTTATCGATCAAAGTTCTTATTATATAGTTGATATATTAGCTCACATGTGTCGGAATATTTCACTGAATATCCACCTATCTAATTTTATGTGGAGAGAGAAGAGTAACGTGATACAACTCCGGAATGAACTCACCGATTATAATGAAACAAGTATAATCTATACTACTAATAAATCTCTAGCCGAAATTTTTCTGTAATTTTCGATTTTCCAAAAATAATTGGTCCTAATATATATAATTAACCACCCTGAAACCGAAAATCGCTTTTTTGAAATTTTTGTTTGTATGTCTGTCTGTCTCTCTGTTACCTTTTCACGCGATAATGGCTGAACGGATTGCGATGAAAATTGGAATATAAATTAAGTTCGTTGTAACTTAGATTTTAGGCTATATGGCATTCAAAATACATTATTTAAAAAGGGGGTTATAAGGGGGCCTGAATTAAATAAATCGAAATATCTCGCTTACTATTGATTTTTGTGAAAAATGTTACATAACAAATGTTTCTTTAAAAGTAATTTGCGATAAGTTTTACTCCTTGAAAAATTTGATAGGACTGATATTTAATGAGATAAATGAGTTTTAAAATTAAAATAACTGCCATCTAAGGCCGTGTAATGAATTAAAAAACAAATGACTTCGTTTATAAGGGACCTTGGACAGCAACAATCGAAAGCTATGAAAGATAGCCTACAGAGAATGTTTCTGTGTTTGTATGAAGTAATATCGGAAGCTAAATTAACCGATTTGTATAATTAATTATTAATTCACCATTGGAAAGTGTACTTTCTCTAGATGGACATAATGCTATAATGTTATTACAGTACCTAACTTCTGAGTGAATCGAGGACAGGTAAGATTAAAATAGCTTCTTATGCACAGAAAACTTGATAGGCATTCGTTTCCTGTATTTCCTAAAATAATTTTTATGACTGGATCAAAATGATCGCATTTTAATTTTTTTATACAATTTAAATCAAGTAACATAATAAACGATTTATTCTTGTATCAAACACGAATGTTCCCTGGATCAAATGTCCTACTTTAATTATGTAATTACTTTATATTTATTTCTAATGGGTGCAGCGGAGCGCACGGGTACGGCTAGTAAGTGTATAATATCATAATAAGTGCGCAAAATCCAAAAGAAATGAGTCTAGTAATGCGTCTACAAAATTAACAAAACAGGTTCTATAATGAGGTGCATCTACCTTCTCCGTCAACATCCAGGCATGCCGCACCACCGTTTATTTTACCTGGGCCCTCCCCATCCAAACTCACGGGCAATAGTGCATCTCACTAGCCTCTATGGAGGAGTCTCTGTTCATGGGACAAGATGTCCTGGTGTAGAGACCAATTATATGAATAAAGACATATTTTTACGACTAGGCACCAAGTACTAATTGAGGAGTTCAGAAGTCAATGTGATTAACTTCACTTTTGGTTATTTCAGAGTTTGTAAGTTGGCAATGTATTAAATTGACCATATTTTCAATGATCAATGTGATTAACTCCATAGTTCAGTAAAAAGCCCACAGACTGCAGTATTCTTCTTGACTACATCACAGAATTAATTATGTGTATTTACCTTTAACCTTGAATATCTCAAAATCTTTGGAAAAGGAGTTAATCTTGTTGACTTCCGAACGCCTCAATTGGGCATATAGGCCTGCAGCACAGATAAAAAAAATGCAGGTATAAGAATAATGAATAAAGAGAGATACTTCTAAAATCTAAGTAATTTTTGGCATGTTCTTTTAAAAGGACGGTAGGCTAAATACATGAATAAAATGTTTAACAATTTGAAATATATAGCTCACTGATTTTACCACAGTCACGAAGGTTGATGTGATTTTTTGCATTTCTCGCAATACAGCGCTCCAAGCGGCTAGCGACTACGAGTACTAAGAACAATAGACTGTGCCGTTTTTTCTCATTCTTTTAAAGAAAAGGAAAAGTTGTGTAAATTGTGAAATGTTCGTTAGGCCTATCGGTTGTAATAAATGTTGATGGCTAAAGTACCATAATTTTAAAAATAATGGGGACAAGGAGGAGACGTTTCTAGTGCTATAAATTGTAAGAAAAATACGTTATAGTTATCCTTCTAAAGATCCGGCAAGGTGAATGTATAAAACATACTATATACTTCATGAAAATACACCTTATGTATTTAATTTTTCAATAATGGAAGGAAAGTGTTAATTTTTCCAAAAATACACGATAACGAAAGTGTAATACATTTTTGTCGTCTGCTAGGAAAGGGGTCTGTGATGAGGCGATAGTAGCGATCCTGGTGGCTAGCAACTAGTAAGTACAACTGTCAATGGATGCATATTTCCTACGTATTGAGTTTCGTGATTGTATGTACTAGACTATGATTCAGAAGGCTGTGATGACTTAATTGCGAATTAAATTAATTTAATTTATTTTAATTATGTATTAGTTTGGTGAAATGCAAACGAAGTAAATATGATTTAATATCCGTATTTAAGTTAAATTACAATTAATTAATTGTGGATTAGTAACCTGTTGGTGAAATCGTCCCTAAGCACTTCATATCAGACTTAGGCTATATGAAATTTTTCTAGCAGTTCTCCTCCTCCTTCTCATCATCATCATCATCATCATCGGTAGCAGCAACATCAACAAAAATAACTTTCAAGGACAGAAATATTGTCGGTTTGTATCGTAACTCGATTTTAGACATTAAATACATTAGAAGCGCAAGACTACTGCTTAATATAATACTGAAAGACAACTTTAATGGAAATTCATTAACGTCTGTGTTGGTAAAGGCGATGATGGTAACAAGTAGAGATGAATTTTGAAGTGGCCGAGTAACTGCCTGTAAATTTTGTGGGAAGCTGTTTCATTCATGCAAAAGCTTCTTTAGATATCATAAATCTAAAACGAGGCTTCTGATATCACTTCAGAATGAGGCTTGTGAGAACTTTACCGCTTTTAAAATCCATCACACTTGCCTTTAAACCATGAAACCGCTAAACTCTTGGCAAGGTTGGTAGTCTTTCGTCCAAAGAGAAGAGTCAAAAGGAAGACAAATTTCGTAGATAGGCCTACGCTTTAATCTACGAATTACCTCTTCACTTTATTGAGCTTGTTAATTGCGTGTTTGTCAGCCATCGTAATTCTTTAACTCTCTAAAGGTCAAAACCAACACGGTGCTGAAATTTTCCTTCACCCGCATCATTGTGCAGTATCTGTACCTGCTTAAAGTTACTTTACATATTACATTTTATGCAGTATCTTTAATATAAAACCCTTAAAGGTGAGATCTCGAAGGAATGTAGTCCAGCAACGAATATAGTGCATTGTTACCACTTTGCTACTTGAGTACGGAAGGTAATCCTGTATTTGTGTGGATGCGTAACACTCTAATTCAGTGATGTCAAAGCAATCGCATTTTTCTGACCTTGACGTCGTGCGCGGGCAGCAAGCGCTAAATATGGAAAGAGGAATATATGTATATGAATAAGCAACCTGTTGGATTAAGAAAACAGTGGTGCACAAACTTCAAACGGAACATGAAATGTTATGTCGTTATTTTTATATGGCTTCTTTCTGTTTAATATTATCTATATTGTCTGTAATACAAAAGTACTAACACTGATTTCTTAATATTGCAATTGTGTTTTAAATCTTAATAACATAACAGAGAGTTAAGAAGGAATATTCACTTAAATTCCATAGTAGTATAATATTATACTGTATTAACTGGATGAAACACATCATTCATAAAGAAAGTGATATTCCAAAGAAAGAGATTGAGTATGGCATGATAAGTTAAAATTGATGTTGATGGTACCTTTAGCCCTATAAAAGTAATCAATACAGTACACTAATCAAAACAATATTACAGTACAAAGCAAAGTTACCTAGGTGCTGTATATATTTTAAGTATAACTAATATTCCGTAACAAAATTTCTATCGGATCATTCTTTTAAGGTGATATTGGTAAGCAACTTCCTATCCTCAGAATATTAAATTATTTTCTCGAAATGTGCTGAAGCTATAGAGCTGACATTTTTACAACACATGGACACGTATCTTTTGCTTATGATGTAACAGTAGTTGCTTCGTTAATTCATTTCCTTTAAAAACTATTTCCATGCGAATATTTTCAAAATTTTCAATACACTATCTTCAGTAATACGTATATACGGTATATTAGATTTACGAAAACATTCTGTAAGGCTACTAAATAAATAGGCCTATACCTGAAAATTTCACTTTTCTATACGAAAAGTTGAGAAAATATTTCTTTTGAATAAAAAAAAAACAAACTTGTGAAAAATGAGCATTAAAATTAAAACTTACATTCTTATAATGCACTTATACTTCTCAGGCAAATCTAAAAATTAACATGGATACAGTTTTAATGAGTTCTCTTCCCTTTATCTATTGAATCAGTGCTGGTCATCCCTGAATATAGCTCGACCAAGCGGCATATACCACCTCTTTCGTCTGTCTCTTTCCTTTCCGCTGTAAAGCGCTCATGCTCTCCTGGGCTCTAAAGCGCGCGCTTGCTCCTGTGGGCATCAATTGACATGCCTTCTCTAATCTGGACGTGCTGTGGGAAAATAGGTCTTTAAATGACTGAGACTGCTGTAGTCATGATCGTTAAGGACACCAGGTATTAATTTTATATTGCACTTTATAGCTAAAAACGTATCACATTTAAAATTTAATATTTTCACTTTTAAAGATAGGCCCTGAAACTTTTAACATGTTGGAATATTTGAATATTCTATGGGGTATTTTTTCATAATTATCAGATCGAACAAATTTGTTAATATTTCTCTCCATAAATAAATAAGGTTGCTATGAAGCTATTCCAAATTGTTTCATGAAGCTTTGAATGTCAGGAGCTTAAAATAGTTCTTCTGAGAAAAAAAAATAGTGAAATGGACTTAGAACAGTCTGGTTCTGGGCCATCGATATATAGGCGTCATTATCTAAAAAACTATTGAATAAAATTATGAATTTTTGCATGAATATACATTTTATGCTATCCTAGCATTATAAACAGACCTTTGTTACATCGAAAATCGTGCGTAATTTCCTATAATGGTACGCGTTCTGATAAAACCAATGATGTATTTGCTATGACGTAATACTGGAACGTTTGCTATCTTGGTTATCGTTTCTTCGCGCGACATAACAAGAAATGAAATGCAGGAGAGAGGTAAAGTATAATTTATTTTATGCTCGACCATGCCGAAATGTAGTAATTATACACCTGGTAGCAGACCTTTAATGCATGTCATTAAAGTACACCTACTCATTAAAGTACAGGTCTTTCAGCCAATGACGACTCAGGTTACAACTTTTCAGCCAATGACAGGTCAGCTTTCTACCGTTATAAAACTGCAAGTATCGATTATTCTCGGATGTGCAATCGAAAGAGAATTAGCGAAAAGTCACGGAGGCTGGAAATCCAATACTGTCGCAGAAGGTTATGTTCTGTTACTATAATAATTAGCGTTAATCGTAAATAATATTCAAATAAATTGAATTTGTCATCTCGTTTTCAATGTCGAATTCAATAATCAAGGTTATAATATTATAATATTATCAAGTTTAACGGGACTACGTCAAGGTCAATGACATTATTGTTCCTCGGAAAAAACCAATACTTTCGCGTCTGCGCACATCTCACAATTCACGACCTAGAACAAGGTCACTTCCGATCTTGTCAGTTACAAATAAAATGTATACATCTGAATACCGGTAATTTCAAGTTAGAAATATGGTCGAGCATAAAAAGTCGTATGAAACTCGCCTATAATGGTAATTAAGAAGCTGGTATGAAAATTATGAAACGAGCTTGCGCTCGTTTCATAAATATCCATACTCGATTCTTAATTACTATCATTATAGGCTCGTTGCATTATGTACTATTCAGTCTTCAACAATTTTGTATTACTTGTGCAATATCACATAAAACAGTTCTGTGGTTCAGAGAAAATACATCAAGAAAATAAAGGAATATTTGTAACATATCCTGCAAGGTCATCCATTACTCTTCATTTAATGCCAAGGCCAGGCGTAAATAAAGGCAAATCTCGCCAAATACTATCTCGTTGTCACCAATTCCATCGACGCTAAGTAACTGACTAGTTGATATGGCATCTTAAATAAACAAAATAATTATTACTGTATTGCTTGCTCCATTTATAAAGGACAGACGAGGTTGTGCCATGCTGAGTCTCAAAAACGACTGTAGTTTTAGTTTTAAAACCTTTTACATACATATTTTTTGTTATTTATATACACAAAAAATATCAGTTTTCCCCAATTAGGTTGATCGAAAACAGCCGAAACTACTCGACCTACGTATGTTGCCGGCATACTCAAGGTCGGCCGCCGAGAATCCTGCCAGCTACAGTAGATAACCGGTTTCGTATGCAGTGGAGTTGTGAATGGACAGTTAGTTTGACGAGTTGAGTGCTCTGTGCGTGGATCATTATTTAGTATTGTGTAATAAGGTAAGAATTGGACATAATTTATAATAAAGACTATTCATTTACAATATTGTGTGGAACAAATAATTTTACAAACTCTGTAAAAGAAACTTTCACTTACACACGTTTCATCAACATTTTTTAAGTTAGTGAACAAATAGCGAACGTGTATTCTTATAAATAATGGTATAAATGACATAGGAGCATCTTTAACATAGGAAAAACTTGACGACATACCATACAGATTGCAAAATGAACTTCACGAAGTTTTCCGCAGAAATCATGTACATTTAAGTGCAAAATGATGGAAATCTCGATCGTCAGATGATATAGAGTATAAAAATTAATTATTTCTGAGTAATTAAAGTAAGTCAATTAGTCAGTAAAATAAAGTATTGAAATAATGTAATACGAGTCATGCAACGCTTCGCCGAAGGTAAAATAATGCAGGATAATAATAATAATAATAATAATAATAATAATAATAATAATAATAATTGTTTATTTATTTATTCAATCATTTATTTATTTGTTCATTTCTTTGTTTGATTGTTTGTTTATTTGTTTATTCATTTAAATACTAATTTATTTATTTATTTACTTCTTTATTTATTTTTTATTTATTTATGTATCTATTTACTTATTTATATATGTATTTATTTATTTATGCATTCATTCATTTATATGTTTATTTATTGATTTCTTTATTCATTTATTTGTTTATTTTTTTGTTTATTTATTTACTTTATTTTATTTTTTATTTCTTTATTTATGTATTTATTTTATTTATTTATATATTTCTTATTTATTTATTTAATTATTTATTTAGTTATTTATTTATTTGTTTATTCTGAAGGCGTTAAGGCCTTCTCTTCCACTCGGCCAGAAACAAAAGAAGTTTATACAATGTTGCAATGATAGAACTTGATAATTACAGACTAATATTTAAACTACACAGAAAGATTGATGTAGTTATACAAGGACAACTTCAATAAAATAATGCAGACATATTAAATAATAATTACAAAATAATATAAGGCTTAGAAGCACTCTCAATGACAATGCAAGTGAAATGTGATCTAAATTCTACAATACTACAAATTGAGAATTACTTACAAATTCAGGAATAAGTTATAACTATATTCACGAGAGAATTAAACATGTATAAGAAAGAGAGAAAGAAAGCAAACATCCTACCAAAACTTGTGAATAAAATATTTACTAACAATTTATGAATGATGAAAATGAAGATTTATAATTGCAATGATAAAAGTACGTAAACAATGGATATAAGATAAAATAATATACGAGAAAATTAAGTCTGAAGCTAGGAATTATGTGACTTAATATTGGTTACGTGTTTGAATATATTTACTTTTAAATTGCAATATCGTTCGAGAGTTCCCGAGGAAACTGCATAGATAGTTCTAGAAACGTGTGAAATCCTACCAGTTGAAACCTGTTATTTTCGTGAAGAAGTAGTGAATAAATCTGAGAGATAATATCCTGAAGATATGCTATTGGTGACCATTTTCAGAAAAAAAATGGTAAAATTCACTTCCGATTAAATCGCTATTTAGTATTACTTTAAAAATAAAATCACGTTATTTTAATTTAAGTTGGTAGGTGAATCGATCATACAGGAATTGATTCGTTGACGCTAAGTAGATACAAAATCCGTCTATTAGCAGAGGAATGTCTAACTTCGATGGACAGAAGAACAGTATGGGTAAAAACACATTTCCGTAGGCCTATCTGTAGTGCTGCGAAATTATATTTCCATAAATTGTCGACGTGGGCACTTTGTAGCAATGTAAACTTGCCCTATATTTCATACAGTATATTAATAAAGTTGGTTGACATAAAATACTATGCAACCAAGTGTCTGGATCTTCTCAGCTTCACTGATTTTCTTTTAAATTGGTGTAACTTACATAATATTAACTCGAGCGGATATGGAAAAGTATAGAGCAGAGACACGCGAAACAGTCGTTACTCTCGGAAAAGATTCGCTTATCCCTGGACATACTCAAGCCGTCTAACCGGTTTCGCGTACTCTAGCTCGGTATACCTCACCTGGCAGAACATGCAGTGTTATCACAGTCTAGTATATATAGTCACGTAGCTCAATACATAGTAAATATGCATCCATAGATAGTTGCTAGCCACTAGGATCGCTAATATCGCCTCATTACAGACAATGCGAAATAGTACCGTGACAGTCTATTGTTCCTATCACCCTCATAACTCAAGCTTCGCGACTGTATATACTAGACTGTGGTGTTATGTAGGCTTTCCCTGTTCGAGTACCGTATGCCAGTATGCCATAACGTCATTTCTGTAATCCAAAACTTTTATCGCGAAACAAGTCCTTCGTATATTAATTAACCTGGAAGGAAAGAGAGTTTGGAAATACTGTATTAAATATTTACTTACTTCGCCAATAGAATGTTCATCACTTTGGGCCATATTCATAGACATTTTTAGCGTGGGCTTTCGGTGGATGATCAGCGTTTTTCGTATTCATAAACCAGTGTTAGCGATAGGATATGATTTGAATTCTGTACAAGTAACCAGTGGATAGCCGGGGATAGCTTAGTACGCTCGTAGCGCATGCTGCGAAATGTCTGTGAATAGCACCCTTTGTTTTATGAAACAGTAGCCCATATTATTACTTACATACATACATACTTACTTACTAACTTACTTACTGGCTTTTAAGGAACACGGAGGATAAATTTCCAATTTTTATATTTACATTTCGTACAATATTGTCGTCATAAGACATAATCGTATACTTCGCCTTTTAGGGATTTACTTCCAAACCTATTTCTTTACTTGCTTCAAGTAAAATTCCCCTATTTTCCCTAATCGTTTGTCGATTTTCTCCTAACATATTCACGTCATCCGCATAGACAAGCAGCTGATGTAACCCGTTCAATTCCAAACCCTCTCTGTTATCCTGGACTTTCCTAATGGCATACTCTAGAGCAAAGTTAAAAAGTAAAGGTGATAGTACATCTCCTTGCTTTAGCCCACAGTGAATTGGAAACGCATCTGACAGAAACTGGCCTATACGAACTCTGCTGTATGTTTCACTGAGACACATTTTAATTAATCGAATTAGTTTCTTGGGATTAGCAAATTCAATAAGAATTAGCCCATATTATTAGATGAAGTAATTATACACAAGTTATTGCAGAAAAATATAAGAAGATAACTGAACTGAATATTATTTATTTATTTATTTACTTAAACGTAGTTGCTTATCCACTTATTTACTTCTTTATTTATTCATTTGGTTATTTGTTTGTATTTTGTTTATTTGTTCTTTTGAATCTAAATATTTCTGTAGAATTTTCTCTCGGAGTGCTTCACATCATCATTCGTTATTATGGTGAATGTTATCGAGGGTTAAAGATTAGATAATGGGTGGAAATATACAGGAAGAACTGTAAGTAATGTCATTAATTTCAGGGGGGTTTTCTTTGAGATATTTCAAACAAAAAGTTTAATACAATTTCGTTCGTTTTTGCTTTCTTTTTGATATAAATTTTGTTTTATATTAAATATATCATAGCGTGTTTCGGAAAACCCATTGATTTAATTTCCAATATGCTCAGTCAGTTTAAGAGAGCAGTGTATTATGATAATAAGTGATGTAAGTAATTTTAATTTTGTCCTTTAAATGTGCAGAATTGATTAGAACAATTTTAACATTTTAAAATTTCTTTTCAGAACGAAAAGTTACGTTTGTTCGGATCAGATTTCTGCACATTTAAAGGACAAAACTGAAATTCTTTCAATCGTTTAGTACAACGGTCATCAGCACAATGCACCCACAATTTTTATTGTACCTGAGTTTTGAATGTATTTCACTCCCACCCCTTCTACTAATGAAGTTCAACCGTCCTCCACACAGATCCAAGACCGCATATACAGTCATAGTAGCCTTACGGTCATAGTAAACGGTACGTTTCAAAAATATGTTCGCCTTTTCCAGTGACGAAAGAGCTTTCAATATTGCATCATTTTCCATTTTCCTACATAGCATCCTGGTTTCCCCCGCCTGTTTCTATTAGCCTCTCTGTAAATGCTAGTGGCTGGGCTGTCTTACCTCTTTTCTGAGAACATTAATTTCTGTTAGGAATTAGATTTATACGTAAATTTAAACCCATACAATTGTTTTAAATAACTTAAATAAAAGGGCCTCGTTAAGTAATTAACTGTCACGTGATTTCCTCCCTTTCTAAGACGCTGCGACGTAACCACTTGGACGGACAGTAGATAGCATGTCTGAGTAATTTTATGTTTTCGGATCGGGCAGAAGTGAAGATTGAATTTACAGTACGTAAGATCTCTTTTATAGAGTAGTACAGAATTATTTCAATATGAGTTACTGATACGAAGTACGAACCTGGTAATTGGAATTACGTACAATAGACTATAGTGCGATAATACGCACATTAGCACTGAAGCCTGTATCGATCGAAATGAACGGCCACCATTTTAAAAAATGTGTTTAAATATTCATATTATAATTATTTTTCAATTTAACTTCATTCTCTATAGTGTACGCTAATGTGCTGTAGACAGTATAATATACACTTCATAATGAATACGTCGCATGGACAGCTCAGTTCGTGAGTAAAAACACTCATTTTTAATACTGTAATGTATTTTGATTAAACAAAAACCTAATGAAAATTATCATACTCAAAATCACGATATTTTCTAATTTACGTAAATGGATGAACTACCTTTCTTCCCTACTATACCTAGTAAAGTGATTTGTTTCTATATTACACCAGTATCATCGAACTCCAGTCGTGGAAGGGGGTAGCAAACGGTGTTTCCGGCTCTTCATCGTTGATCCAAAGGGATAGCCAGGTTAATATTAGAAATGTTAGTAAAAATGAAATGATGTTCCTGTATAAGAAACTGTGGCATTATGGTATTATTTAAGACTTTCAGAGTGTTCAACGATATTTCGTTAAGTTTTACTTGAGGATGTGAAGTTTAACGAAATTGCTCTTAATGTTTGCAACACCTTACACGTACCGTGACTACGAAAGTTGGAAGCTTAATGTTGCAACTTCGAACATGGAACAAACGACGATCAACTTCCCAGGCGAGTCTGCGTAAGAAGTGAAAACCGACTGCTGTGTGCAATACGAGGGTTTGCAATAAACAGGAGGAATTATCTTAAAAGCAATAACACGTAATGGGCAGGCGCCATTACCCCGAGTTATGGGACAGTTTAACGATGCGCAGGTTTTGATTTGTCGCCGGACCCGGGATCGAATACAGTCTGCTTCATTAAAATGTTACATCCTGGTATTAAAACTTTACAGTATACACTTAACAAACGCGTTTATAGCCGGAGTTCGTCAAATATTTTTAATTTAATTATAGTGCTTAAACGTTCTTCTTCTTAATAGATTTATGAAATGTTTTATTCCTTTTTCAAGCTGAGACATATCTTTATTGGTATAAATCATTCTGAAATCCTCCTTTCCAAGGAAAGCTTATTTTGTGCTGTTGAACAACTTAATGAAACAAGAGTAATATAATTGTAGGTTTTATATTTATATTCTTCTTCTTTTAATCATCATCAGCTTCATCTTCTTCTTCTTCCCTATTTTTAGTTTGTGTCCAAATAAATAACCATTAATCAAATTGAACTGTCTTTTTTCAGGCCCCCTGATCTGTTTCTTCACATGGAATATTTTCTAACAGAGTACTAAAAATCTTGTTGGGTGTCATGCAAGATAGGCGATTGTTCTTTTCCTATCACAGTCTTATAACCAGGCTTCGAGGCTTTGGACCCGATACAATAAGTTTACTGTGCATGTACAGGGACATCATTTTATTTTTAGTAACATTTTTAATATTAACTTGGCTATGCCTCTAGTTCAACGCCGTTTGCTACCCCTTCCACGACTGAAGTTCGATGATACTGGCGTAATAATATATAAACAAATCACTTTACTAGGTATAGGAGGGAAGAAAAGTAGTTAATACATTTACGTTAACTAGGAAATATCGCTCTTTTGACTTCGATAATTTTCATTAAGTTTTTGTTTAATCAAAATACAGTGCTGTATTAACAGTGAGTGTTTTTACTCACGAACTGAGCTGTCCAAGTGGACGTATTCATTATGCAGTGTATATTATACTGTCTACACCACATTAGCGTAGAATATAGAGAATGAAGTTAAATTGAAAAATAACCATAATATGGATATTTAAACACTTTTTTAAAAGGTGGCAGTTCATTTCGACACAGGATTCAGTTCTAATGTGCATATTATCGCACTATAGATTATTGTACCTAATCCCAATTACCAGTTTCGTCTTTCGTACTAGTAACTCATGTTGAAATAATTCTGTACCTACTCTATAAAAGAGTACCTTACGTACTGTAAATTCAATCTTCACTTCTGCCCGATCCGAAAAGATAAAATTATTCAGACATACTATCTACTGTCCGTCCGAGTGGTTATGTTGTAGGATCGTAGAAAGGAGGGAAATCACGTGACATTTAATTACTTAACGAGGCCCTTTTATTTAAGTTATTTTAAACGTTGTATAATATTACGTAGACGTCTAATTACTAACAGAAATTAATGTTCTCAGAAAAGATCTAAGACAGCCTAACCACTAGCTGGCGAATAAAAGCTGGTGGGGGGAAACCGGGATACGACGTAGGCAAATGGATGACAGTACCTGTGCGAAAATGATTCAATATTTAAAGCTCTTTCGTCACTGGAAAACGCGAACATATTTTTGGAACGTACTGTTTACTATAACTGTAAGCTTATATGCGGTCTTGGATCTGTGTGCAAGACGGTTGAACTTCATTAGTAGAAGGGGTGGTAGTGAAGTACATTCAAAAACTCAGATACAATAAAAATTGAAGTGAAAATAAAATGATGTCCCTGTACTATAGCTTGTTGACTCGCTGCAGGTAGTGAAAGGTAGAGATGTGTTGATTTAAGAACGTTGCTATTTAGAGTAGAGTACGGTAGTATGGGGAAATACACACATATGTACATTCTGAAAGTAAATATACATTACACAATGACATTGTCAAAAAAATGTGAAGAGCATTTATTCTCCTGTCTTTTATAAGCATTTGTGTTTAATTATACACAGTGTTATTGGTGGAAATAAACATGTAGCAATTTTAATTCCTTCATTTATCCTATTGGTGGTAATTAAGAAATGCAGTTACAGTGCAATGAACCTTCGGTTCCTTAAAAGCCATTTGTAAGTAAGTAAGTCAGTAAGTTACAGTACCGAATTGCAATGTACTACAAGATACATTTTCAATGTCTCAAACGTAAATCTTTTTCAGTTATCTGCCAAATACAGTTTGTACTGTGAAAAGCTGCGCTCTACGTCACATGACGTGATGGAAACAAAACGAAAAAACCAAACATCATCGCAGTCTCTAAGAGACAGTCCTTTATTCTCGGGTTACTATGTCCACTAATTTGCTGTTTAAATTACACAATGTTCCATATCCGTTATTTTTACATAAAATTGATTTCCACTTCTGTTTTACAACTGTACTTGGTGTCTCATTAATTCTGTGTATCATTTCCTCAACTAATTTGAAGGCTTCCGGCATCTGTTGCTTTGACTTTTCTAACCGTGTAATAGTTCCAGACACGGTTTGAAAATAGGTTTGCATGAAAACCAAATTATTCGTCAGAACCTTCAAATCCAGAGCGTTTTCCTTTGCGTATTTGTTGTCATTCATTCTACAGTACCCCCATCCGCTGTACGCTTTATCACTATACTCAGTACGCCGTTATGCGGATTTCCCACTGAACTGCTCTGTTAGGTCCGAAGTCTCGAAGCCTGCTTATAACCCATATTCCAGTCCCGTCACCGCACTCTACCCTTGTTTTCTACAGTCTTTTAATGTCCTGATTTGTGACTATAGATTAGTTAATCACTTCGTATTTTCTTTAATATGTTAATTTATGTAAAGCCAAATATTTGCTAATTTTGGTTGTTTACTCTTCTCTGTAAAATTAGTCCACAAAGGTCATATGACCTTTATACTGTATGCGTACTTGTCTTTTGTATTTTTCATACGTTTATGCATCGTCAACATCTGCAAAGTAGACTAGTCGACCTGATCTATGTCACTTGCGGTGCTATTCATAAACGTTTCGCTCGCCCGCGCTACGAGCTTGCTAAACTAGCCCCGGCTATCGAGTGATTACTTGTACAGGATTCATATATCACATCGCTAACACTGGTTTATGAATACGAAAAACCTTAGTTCGCTGATCATCCACCAGAAGCTTGCGCTAAGGATGTCTATGAATACGGCCCAAGAAGTCTATCTTGATCGAAATTGTCAAGCCGTATCATTTTCATAAGTTAAAGCCCATTAATTTGGTTAGATAGATTTGTTTCTTTGCTGGTTTATTATATCTTCATCTTAGCTATCTTTGCAGCCCAGTTGGTTGAACGCTGGCTTAAGACAACAGCGCAATCTCGGCGTTGTCGGGGTTTTATTTGTGGTGGAAAAAGAAAAGGTCATGAGGGGTTTTTTGGAGATTTCTCTCGACATTTCCCTAGAACGCTCCATAATGTTCCCTGTCTTATCTCCTTTTCGAAAAATGTGACACATCGCGTGTATGTGTGACGTAAGAACCGCCGTTCGCCATGTGGCAACTCCATGCAGGAGTGACTCGCCGAAGATGTTTTTTATCGCATTAACGTTGTTCTCTGAGTGCCATGATAGGCAAACTACATAGCACCGAATGATAATGATTAATAGATCAGTATTTCCGGTAGGAAAACAGGAGTACTCCGAGAAAACCTACCATCTAACACAGTCATTGTCCATCACAAATTCAACTTGGACCCGACGGGATTCAAACTCGTGTTAGCAGCATAAAAATCCGAAGTACTAATAGTTTCACCAGCGGTGGTCCATGGAACGGTATGCATCTGTAAGGTGTAACAAATAACGTGTGACTTGTTTAAAATGTGATATAATGGTGAAAAGTAAAGGAAATACGTGAAATTATGTGAGAGGGATGTGTTATAAATATTTTTGTCATATTTTGTTACTAATCATTATCAGTCCCATGCCGTAGCGTCGTGGTCTGACAAGCAAACATTCTCATGGGGGCAGATAAAAAAGTTAATGTCTTTCCTTCCACCATGTTTATAATGTCAAAACAATTGCTTGTACAAATTTTGGCCACTCGAGCGCAATTACGAGGGTCGTAAAAATAGTTTCCCTGGGACGATTTACAGAAAGAAAACACAATTTCATTGGAAAAATATTGTTGAAACAGATACAGCGATTGTTGAGCAATTTTTCAACATATCCCCCTCTGGAATTGAGACATTTGTCATACCGTGGGATCGACAGAGAGCTGCAGACGGCTGCCACGTACTGGTTCCCATCCCAGACGGCAGACTTCTACGGTACAGGGATACAAAAGTTGATCCCACGGCATGACATATATCTCAATTCCGGTGGGGAATGTGTTGAAAAATAGCTCAACAATTGCTGTATCTGTTCCAATAAATCTTTCCATGAAATTGTGTTTTCTTTTTTTAAACTGCCCCAGGAAAATTTACAAGAAATACTCATATAAGGTATAAATCACAATAATAATAGTAGTAATAATAATAATAATAATAATAATAATAATAATAATAATAATTTATTTATTTATTTATTTATTTATTTAATCTGGCAGAGCTAAGGCCAGTAGGCTTTCTCTACCGCCCAACCAGACTCTAATTCTAATAGAATAAAATTGCTTACATAGTTATTACATTAATATCTAGACCATAAAACAACATGAAAGTGAATAATGAAAGTTGGATAAGTAATGTTAATGTGACAATAATAAACATTGGTAAGAAATAGTGATGATGATGATGATAATAATAATAATAATAATAATAATAATAATAATAGTAATAATGAGATAATTTAAAAATTTATTCTGATATATATATTATTATTATTATTATTATTATTATTATTATTATTATTATTATTATTATTATATATTTTGAAGTTTTATATCAGTTTTCATTTATATCTTTTGTTTAAATATGTATTTTAATATTATTCTCGCTAACTTTTATATCATTTTGTTATTTATTAATTTACTTGATTCCATCCTTTCATTTTCAAATACAATTACTTTTATCTCATTATGCTATGTAGTTTAGTCATCCATTTTATCCCGTCCATTCATTGTCATTATTGTCGTTGTATTATAATCTTGTATATCTTTGTAATACTATTTTATATGATTCCATTCTTCATTTATGATTCCATTATTTCATTTGTAATTATCATTTTAATTAATTGCCATCAGTTTAATTATTTCTTTGTAGCCTACTTTTATTGTAAATTATTGCTAATGTTTTTGTTATATTGTTTGTACTGAACTGTAATTGGCCTGTGGCTGTTGTACAGCACGTTAAATATAAGTAAATAAATAAATAAATTATTAGTATTACTATTATATATATATATATATATACATGTATATATAACCATTAAACATTGAGTAACCTGAAAGAGCTATTATTGTTAACAAGAATTGTTAGAAAAATATTTCGTTGGTCTATTCTTAAATTGGATTGATGTCTGACAGTCCCTGACATTACTCGGTAGGGAATTCCAAAGTAGAGGAACAGCCACAGTGAAAGAAGATGAATATGAAATCATGTAAATTTTGAATATAAAATTTATTTAAGGCATTATTACTTATATAATATGCTGGCATGGCAATTCATATTATAAAGGATTTTCAAGATATTCGTTTTATACGGGCCTCGCTGTTGCCCTCGAGTGGCCAAAACTTGTATAAGCACTTCTTTTGACATTTTTAACGTGATGGAAGACAAAAAAGTAACTTTTTTATCTGTCCCATGAGAATGTTTGCTTGTAAGACGTTGCTTGGACTCGCGTTACAAAATGAACTCTGGTTCCAGTCCTCACGGGGAAGGTATTTTTTCATGAGATTTCATCCAGTGTATGGGACCGGTGACTATCTAGCAACGTGATGAATAAGGGGAGCTACAATAGCTAGCTCTGGTTTCAAAACCTAGCTAAAAACGACGGTGGGGATCAAAGTACTGACCATACGATACCTCAGCCTTAGCCCTCCGTGGGTTGTCGCGCCTCGCATGGGATTGGATCTGGTTATAAAAGTAGAATTACTGTTACGTGGAACGGTTTGTGTATTAGTAAGAATAAAAAAACTCCCGTTTTTTATTTGAATTTTCAGTTGAAATGAGGATCATCGTGTTTCTTACAGGCAGCTATAACGAATAAAATTTTTTATTGGAAACTGATTTTTTTTAATAGCTGGCTAAAGAGTAATTGGAAATGGAATTATATGTAACGTGTCCTAACACACAAATGAGAAACGAAATTCAAAATTGATATTACAAGGCAATTGGACGCGTCTGGTTTCAAAGCACGCAGGTCTTTAATGAAATCAGCGGTAAAAATGAACCAATTCCAGGAATCGCTCCAATCCCCCCCCCTTCTCGCACTGGCTACTACCTCGTTTATTTTATTCCCGCGCGCTTGTAACGTGAGTGAAACCCCTCTCTTCTATACATAACTTAGTACGCACAGAGTTTGCCGATATCATCTTGAACCAAAGTAAGAGTATAATCACCTTATTTGGGATAAAACGTCCAGAAGTTTTCGATCACAACTCAAATTAGGATGTGATATCATTGAATAAATTAGACAAGATATTTAGGTG
Source organism: Periplaneta americana (assembly GCF_040183065.1). Lineage (NCBI taxonomy): Eukaryota > Metazoa > Arthropoda > Insecta > Blattodea > Blattidae > Periplaneta > Periplaneta americana. The sequence continues at coordinate 141,102,762 of NC_091127.1, forward strand.
TAATATTAGATAGTAAAGGAGACTGGAAAGAACAAAATGAAAATGCCGTAAATAAAGGAAACGTAGCACTAACAGCAATAGACAAATGTTTAAGTAAATGGCCCAACATAGATAGCAAAAGATTAAATGATATTTACAGACCATGATTGAAGGAAAAATATTATATAATGCCGAGATATGAGGAAATTACTTATCTGAAGTAAATATAAACAGAATAAGATCTAAATATTGTAGGAAATATTTATGGATCCCATGGAATGCCTCAAGTATAGCAGCCAGATTGGAAATGGGGATGAGGAGAGTAGGGGAACAATAATAATTAAGAAAGTTAAATTTTTGTTTTATATCATAGAGAAAGAAGTAAATGATACTTTGAAAAGATGTGTAAACCACAGTCTACTATATACAGTCGCGAAGCTTGAGCTGATTTTTTGCAAATCTCGCGATAAAGCGCTCCAAGCGGTTAGCAACTAGAAACAATAGACTGTTAATTGTCGACTTTGGATTTAGAGTCGACTGTGTCGTATTTCCATCGAGTGCTAGGTCGTTGCGTATTTCGCATTGATGCGTGTGAAGAAAAATCCTAACTCTATTTCTTATTTTACTTATAGATGCAAAAAGTGGTTAATAAACAGCAGGAGCCAGGAGGGAAGATCTAATGACAAAGAATGAAGCATATCTTTATAATAATATAAAGTTTTGCTCTCTTCATTTCGAAAACACACAATGTATGAATGAAAACAAAAATAAATTAATCTGGAATGCAGTTCGAACTTTATTTGATGTTTCAAATAAACCTGTTCTGTTATTACCTGCAGCTGAGAAACGAAAGCTTTGCACTGATTCTACGTCTGTATCAGCTGATTCCTTGAATAATTGTACATTTTCAGACAACTTAGACCTACTTTTTTTTTTTTCAAAGTATATGTTTTTAATTATAGCTGTTAATTTTATTGCTATTTTTGTTACTTTACTAGAGACGTAGAAAAAGTAAGTCTGTTACAATAAAATTTATTGATCACGTTTTATTTCCAATTCTGGTGTGATTATTGCTTAATCTCATCCCACTTTGTTAACTACGTAAGGATACACTACAAGTACCGGTACACGTAAGTTACTCCCATTAATTCATATTTCCATTATTATTGTTATTATATTATTGTTGTAAAGGGAAATGAAAATTAATATTTATTGGTTTCATAGTTTATTATCGCTATAATCTTGAAAGAGTAAAGCGATTATAGTAAATTTCAGTTCGTTTTGCAGAAACAAAAATAATATTAACCTATTTCTTGCAGGTATCTTCGAGTTTATGGGGGAATTTAATATACTTCATTAAAATAATAAATGAACTTTATCCATTTAATATTTCAATAATGGAAGGAAGGTGTTAATTTTTCCAAAAGAACCCGACAACGAAAGTGTAACATATTTTGTCGTCTGCTAGGAGAGAACTGTGATGATGAGGTGATAGTAGCGATCCTAGTGGTGGGCAACTACCCATGTTTGCATTTTTACTACATATTGAGCTTCGCGACTATATATAGTAGACTGTGTGTAAACCTGGGTCTACACTCTATAACAAAACACGTTATATAACAAACTTTGTATGCAACATGTTTCTTTAACTTGCTGTATGTTATATTTTAGTTGGTATGAAAATAACATTCTAGTCACAAATTATATAACTCGATAAATGAAATAATGTCACTTTTGAAAATGGCGTCGAGGGCAGATGATATAGTTCTTGCTGCTGCTGCTTGTGTGATTCTGGCAGGAAGTAGTAGGCCTTGTAAACGAAAATGTTGGGTGCGACCATCTTTACAAGCTATAATAGAATGAAGTAGAAGTAGCCTTCTAGCAGATCTTAAGAGAGATGCTAGTGATTCCTTGGCAGAAGAACTTGGATGTGATGGAAGTTTCAAAACCTTTGCCGGAATGATCAGTTCTAATTTTGAATACCTCATAAACGTAATCGGACATAAGATAAGTAAGAAAGACACTTCATTTCGAGATGCAATACTGGCGAGAGAAACCGTTACTTTAAGATTTCTTCCAAGTGGAGATTCCTATAAAATTTTAAGTTATTTGTTCAAATTCTCCAAGCAGAGCATATCCAAGATTGTGCCAGAGTATGTGACTCATTTTGTCTCTTAAAAACAAGAGCATCTTGAAGTACACCCGTTTTGATTTGTAGTGAGCGTTTGCTCCATATCCACTTTTCCCTTTCTTTAATTCTATCTGGAACTGACCAATAAGAATTCTCATTTTCTTTTCAACTTCTTGCACATCCATTTTCATATTAACACTCAATCCAGCCCATGCTTCGTGCTTTTTATTTGTCTTTGTAGTCCATATCAGTCGCGGATCCCATAATACCTGTTTTTCTCTGTACAGCTCAATTAACTCATAAGTTGCAGTCTTGTTTCACTACATTATGCCAAATTGACTTCGGAACACAGGTGAATAATCACGCCAATCATACAGAGAATGCATACAAATACTACGCAATAATGCAAAACAATGACGTGATGATTCCAGCAAGACTCAGCTCGTACCTTTTTATGCAGCGGGTGTATTTTATAACAAGGTACATGATGCGCAAACATGTTATATAACGATGTTTTATAACATCCTTTGATCTTTACCGATACCCGATGGATATCATATAACTTGCTATGTAACAAAAAAAAAACTCAAGTTATATAAAATTTTCTTCCCGTTTCTGCAACAAGTTATATAACTTCGTTATATAACGTGTTTTGTTATATAGTGTGGACCCAGCTTAAGATATCTACAAACGATGAAAACCAGGTCAAATTGGATAAAAGAATTAGAAAAATATGTAAGCAGTTTAGGACTGAATTGGTTATGGCAAGAAATTTGGAAAATTAGTATAAATTTGATAGATAAAATTGTAATGAATAGAAGTAACGAGATAGTTAAACAGGAAAACTTTAGCAATTTAAATAATTTAAAATTATTAATAAATTACAAAGAAATTAAAATCATATGGGAACAGGAAGAATATACGAAAATTAACAACTGGGAAGAAAGGATTGGACTAGCGTGATGGAGATTGGGAATTTGGAAGCTAAAAAATAGAAGATAAGACGTAGGAAATGGCATGTCCTTTACGTAATAGATACGAAGACATATTACACATTCTGCTATCTTGTCCAGAAAATGACGGAACAAGAAACATTTTTATTTAGAAACTATTACTAAAACCAAATCACAGTCTACTATATACAGTCACGAAGCTTCAGTTTTGAGGGTGCTAGAAACAATAGACTGTGACGGTACTATTTTGCATTGCCTGTAATGAGGCGATATTAGCGATCCTAGTGGTGAGCAACTATCTAATGTTTGCATATTTACTACGTATTGATCTTCGCGACTGTACAGTAGCGTGCAAATTAATCCGAACACGACACATTTTTACATTTTCTGTCATTTTTGGCCTCACAGCTGCTTATACCGCTTTAATTGACATCTGTAGTACGTGTAATTCCATTGTTGAAGATCTGTCATTATTTTTTTTATAATATGTGACATTTTGCCTGTCGTTTTGTACTTAGCCTATAAGCATTTCAGTTGTGTTGAAGACTTAATACTGCAATCCTGTGTACATTCTGTCGTCTTCACAAATGGATACAACTCCACGAAAACGGTCTAAAATTATAACATTAGCAGAGCATTCTTCTATGACACAGAGGCAAATTGCTGCAGAATGTCACATCGGTTTGGCTACTGTTAATTCGATCATAAAACGATACAGGGAGACTGGATCCATCACACCCCAGAAAAAAGGAAACTGTGGCCGGAAAACGAAGACTTCACCTGCAGATGTTCGTTTAATTGTCAGGAAAAGTAAATTAAATCCTAGACTAACTGCTGTCGACTTAACCCGCGAGTTAATGGCTACCACTGGGGCGAATATTCACGTCACAACAGTGCGGCGTAGGCTTTTGGAAGCTGGACGAAGGGCTCGTAAGCCTATTAAGAAGCAACTGCTAACCCCTGTTATGTGCAAAAAACGCTTAATGTGGGCAAAATGACATCAACACTGGACAGTGAATGACTGGAAGAATGTAGTACTTTTTTCCGATGAGTCTCATTTCGAGGTCCACGGCCACCGTGTTTCTTACGTACGGAAAGGATCCGAAAAAGTAACAGCAGCTCATCTCCAACAAGCACCCAAATACCCCCCTAAAGTAATGTTTTGGGGTTGTTTTACACATGAAGGGCCTAGAGCATTAATACCTATCAAGGAAATGATGAATTCTGACAAATATAATTCACTTACTGGAAACCAGAATCGTACCCCAGCTGCAAAAATCATTTCCGGATGGCAGAGGTGTGTTCCAACAAGACCTGGCACCATGCCATACGTCTCGAAAAACTACAGAATTCTTCAACAAGGAGAATATTCAGGTACTCCCCTGGCCAGGCAACTCACCCGACATCAATCCCATTGAGAACTTGTGGTCAATTTGCAAAAGAAGAATGCAAAAAATGGATTGTTCTACAAAGGAGAAGATGATTTTTGCCCTCATTGTTGTATGGTTTCGCGATGAAGAAATGAAGAATATTTGTGGGAAATTAGTGGAATCCATTCGTCTCAGAGCTGTTATTAGGAACAAGGGAGGCCACATAGATTACTGAGGTATGTCTTAGATCCTTTTTTATCCCGTTTGAGTGTTTTTCCATAAGTAATTACGTTGTTCAGATTAATTTGTACGCTACTGTATATAGTATACTGTGACTAAATGAAGAAATAGCATACAGGAAATTGTATAGAACAGCAAACGGAAGAAAACTGAGGGAACTCGGAAAATTTTTGTATATAGTATAGAAAAAATGGGAAGAGAAAACAGAAAGACAAGAAATATTAAGCAAATGGAAAGAGATTTTGTTAATAACTATAATAATTACATGTAGTATAGAAAATATAGTAAAAGATATGAATGGTAAAATGTAGTTAAGGGTGGTTTCCTGAAAAACAGAAATGTAACAGGATCACCATTAACAGATAATAGGCCAACACAAATTGTAGGCCTACATGATTTTGATGGCAATAAATATACATATACATATATAAATTAGACAAGCGTTGATGGTTTTACACAGTACGAAAGGGGACGTAAAAATTAGTTATGCAACATTTTGGAAGTCTAGGATTATTATGAAGTAATGCATATAGCTGAAATCGATGCACTTTGTGACGAAATTCAGCAGTCGCGATGAATTAAGCGGTTATACAGCTTCTGAAGAACGATATTTAGTTATTCCAAGATAAAAGGAAATGTTTGAGTTGCTATGATGCAATAATTAAACTATATAAAACGAATGGAACACTGTTGAAAATTTGATTTGTTGATTAAAATTGCATAATTAGTTATGATGCAACAATTACCGTAAACTGTGAAAAACAAACGAAACACTGTTAGCAATTTGATTTGATCATTAAATTTACATAATTTGTTATGTTGCAACAACTTAGCCATGAATAGAGACAACACTGTTAGCAATTTGATTAGTTTGTTAAAATTACATGCTTTGTTATGATGCAATAATTAATCTGCAAAATACAAACGGAACAGTGTTACCAATTTAATCGATTTATTGATATTACATACTTTGTTGTGATACAATAATTAAGCTGTGAAAAACAAATCGCACACTGTTAGCAATTATTTGAATGGTTTATTAAAATTGTTTACTGTATTATGATATGATGCAACAGTTAAGCTGTGAAAAACATACAGGACAGCGTTAGCAATTTGATTGGTTTACGCACAGTATGGTAGAATGATACTAAATTTGTGTTGTAGAATAGTAGGAAAAGGGAAAATTTTGAAACGCGCTTATTTTAGGGCAATAATATAGGGACATCATTTTATTTTTACTTCAATTTTTATAGTAACTGAGTTTTTGAATGTACTTCACTCCCATCCCTTCTACTAATGAAGTTCCAACTGTCCTCCACACAGAACCAAGGCCGCATATAGTAAACAGCACTGAGTTAGTGAGCATAGTATGTTCCAGAAATATGTTCGCGTTTTCCAGTGACGAAAGAGCTTTCAATATTGAATAATATTTTCGCACAAGTACTGTCCGTTTGCCTATGTCGCATCCCGATTTCCTCATGTAAAGCTGGGCTGTCTTAGCTCTTTTCTGAAAACATTTGTTGTTAGGAATTGGACGTCTACGTAATATTATACAACTGTTTAAAATAATTTAAATAAAAGGGCCTCGTTAAGTAATTAACTGTCACGTGATTTCCCCCCTTTCTATGATCCTGCGACATAACCACTTGGACGGACAGTAGATAGCATGTCTGAGTAATTTTATCTGTGCGGGCCGGGCAGAAGTGAAGATTGAATTTACAGTACGTAAGGTACTCTTTCATAGAGTAGGTACAGAATTATTTCAACATGAGTTACTAGTACGAAGGACGAAACGGGCAATTGGAATTAGATGCAATAGTCTATAGTGCGATAATATGCACAAAAGAACTGAAACCTGTATCGAAATGAAAGGCCGTTATAATAAAAAATGTGTTTAAATATCCATATTATGATTATTTTTCAATTTAACTTCATTCTCTATAATGCACGCTAATGTGCTGTAGACTGTATAATATAATTTACACTGCATTAATGAATACGTTAGCATGGATAATTCAGTTCGTGGGTAAATACACTTATTCTTAATACAGTACTATATTTTGATTAAACAAAAACCTAATGAAAATTATCGAACTGAAAATCGCGATATTTCCTAGTTTACGTAAATGGATGAACTACTTTTCTTCCCTCCTATACCTAGTAAGGTGATTTGTTTGTGTTGTACGCCAGTATCATCGAATTGCAGTCGTGGAAGGGGGTAGCGCACGGTGTTTCCGGTTCTCTAAAGGTACAGCCAGGTTAATATTAAAAATGTTAGTAAAAATAAAATGATATCACTGTATAAGAGGGGTTACAAATGTGTGTAGTGTTCAGCACTAAGACTGACATTGGCAAATAGTGGGAAGATTGGAAAGATACCTAACGATACCGTCCGAGTAGGCTTTTTGTGTACCCATTATGGATTGAGTTATATGCTGAAAGTTCTGCTCGGCCAAGTCGACTTCATCAACCATCCGCCATACTATGCATTTCTCTCCGGCCTAGAGATATGAAGATCACCCTTTTTGGTGATAGTCGTCGGATCAAAGAGATCCTCCTAAGCTGTTTAGTACCCCCACAGTCTAGTATATACAGTCGCGAAGCTCAATACGTAGGTAAATATGCAAACATTAGATAGGTGCTCACCACTTGGATCGCTAATATCGCCTCATTACAGACAATGCAAAATAGTACCGTCACAGTCTATTGTTTCTAGCACCCTCAAAACTCAAGCTTCGTGACTGTATATAGTAGACTGTGGTAACCCGTCATGGAGATTAAGAGCTTCCGATTTCCGTATATCTCTGAGTCGTCTAGGTCTAGAACATATCGCCACTGCCATCTATCAATCAAACTTTAAAGAAACAAAGACAAATGTCTGCGCACGGCGGACTGCCGATACGATGCCAAACAAATAGAAATAGATATCTTGCTTTTCGAATGATTGTAAGTGAAACGCAAGTTGCATGGAATTCTGGTGGAATAAAAAGACATAAACAGTAGAATCACGAGAAAAACCCTCGCAATCTTGCTTTGTTCACCATCAATTTATTTCCGTCATCGACGAGATTTGTACTCGCATCGGTAATCCATTCATTCATTCATTCATTCATTCATTCATTCATTCATTCATTCATTCATTCATTCATTCATTCATTCCCTAACTTGTACAATCAATGACTCTGTGATCAGAATTAATAAAGATCTAGCATCTGTAGCTCAATGGGCGCAAAAATTTGGACTCAGACTAAATCCAGACAAATCACAAGCTATAATAATGGGCCACCAACGAGCATTAAACAAAATAGATCTAGCTACTGTATCAAATACAAAAATAAATAATACCACAATTACATATAGTAACACAGTAAAAAATTTAGGGGTCCTATATTTAGATTCAAATTTAAATTTTCAATGTCAAGTGACCTACATAATGTAAGAAAACTTTTTCCATAATTCATTACCTCAGACTTTTAATCAACGTTTTACATCTCAGCCTTAAAGAGAACGTGATCCAAACTTTAGTGATGCCCCATTTCGATTATTGATCTTGCCCATAGACTACAGCGTGTTCACAATATCTGCGTTCGTTTCGTTTGTAACATTAGAAAATTCGATCATGTAACACCGTCACTAGAATTGTTGTCTTGGAGTCCACTTAAAGAAAGAAGATTCTTCGACTCTCTTTTATTACTATTTAAAAATCATCCACACCTCCACATCCTCTTACCTAGCATCTCGTTTTGTTTACCTTTCACTACCTCGAACCCGGAACATGTGCCTTCTCTCTATTCCTCTGCACAGAACATCCTTCTACTCTTCATCTTTCAGCATATCTATTCCACACCTCTGGAACCATGTCAGAGACTGTTGGACAATATCAAAATTCAAATTTAAATTAAAACATCACATTCTAGTTCATGGAATTGCTTGTTGAACACCTGTCAGGTTGCGCAACTTCGGCTTAACCCATTACATATAGTAAATATTGTAACTATGATGTTGTAAAATTTACAATCAATATATAATGTATTTATTATTATTATTATTATTATTATTATTATTATTATTATTATTATCATCATCAGTTACCAGTTATTACTATCATCATTGCTATCTCTGTTTTTCTTTCTTTCTTTTTCTTGTATTAGCTCGATGAGAGCTCTATAGTGTTCTTTCGACCCTGTTCAGCCTTTCAGCATCCATAGGGCTTTAATTTAATTATTATTATTTTGCAATCCATTTTGATTAATTTTCAGAAAAGTCTGTGATATATAATACGAATATTTATTTTCTGTCAATGACTTTACTATCAATATATGTAAGGTGCGAGTCCTTACGTTACATGATTTAATATTGTATGAATGTTTTCGTCGGTTTCATATCAACATCATCAGATACAACATTCTATATAGCAATATCATCACTAACAGGTACATATGTCTCTACAACCAAAATACAATATATATTAATAAGCATACAATATGATAAAAACCTGATAAAAACCAACATAGTTAGGACATAAGTATGTTTTTCTTGTGTGACTACAACCTCAGTCTATATACAGGATGCGTCAGAAAGAACGGATGGATTTCAAACTATCAATACGCAGCGAGGGGAGGGATAGAGTGAAGGGGACCACGACTGTTGGATCAGCGAGAGAATGCAGTTTCAGTTGAGAACATGGTGTTGGTCTGGTGTACAACGTGCTTTCATCGCAGAGACATTTTTGAAAAATGAAGAGTCTGTGATCGTCACTCAGGACTCATTTCGACATCGGACGTCACGCTAGGATTCCAACTCGGGCGGCTTCATTTCGTACCACAGGTTCAACATTAAAGAAGAAATCACCTGGACGAACACGGAGCGCGTGTACTCCTGCAAATGTGGAGACAGACAGTAGGTTGTCCTGCCACCTCAACCATCAGCCCGCAGACATGCTATTGCACTGAGATTGTCGAGGTTACGATAAGATCTCGCGCCCTGCGAGTTCTTTCTTTGGGACCACTTGAAGGCGTAAGTAACCACATACACTGGACGAACTGAAGACGGCGATTCGTGAAGAAATTGCGGCAATCCCACCAGCTATGACTGTGAAAGTGACGGCGAACTTCAGAAAACGCCTCGATGCCTGTATCGAAAGCCAAGGACACCATATGGATGATGTTGTATACCGCAAATAAACTGCATGTATTGGTGAATCTGTTGATAACAATAAATTTTTGATGTGATGAATCCTTACAATTTTCTTGCCCTGTGAAATCCATCCGTTCTTTCTGACACACCCTTTATTATGACGTACATATATTTGGAAGGTGAAAATATGTGCAGTAATGAGAAAACAAGAATACGGACACGAACAAATCAGTTAACATAGTTCAAAGACTGTAGTGCATCTCTTCACATAATATAGTATACAGATTTAATTTAATTTTTTATTATTTTATCAGTGGACACCTGCAAACATATTTGTACAAGTTATGTAATCACACGTGTGCTTTTTAACCATTTGACAGTAGGGTGTAGTCACACAAAAGGCATATTTTTGTCTTGATTATGTAGGTTTTTGTCATGTTTTTATCATATTGTACGCTTATTAATATATATTGTATTTTGGCTGTAGAGACATATGTACCTGTTAGTGATGATATTGCTATATAGAATGTTGTATCTGATGATATTGGTATGAAACCGACGAAAACGTTCATACAATATTAAATCATGTAACGTAAGGACTCGCACCTTACATAATATTGATAGTAAAAGCATTGACTGAAATAGTAATATACGTTACAAGAGCGGTATGTTGACGTTTTCATGTTCGAGGAAAAGATTGAAAAAGCGAAACGTAGTTGAGCTTTTTTAATTTCCGAGAACATGAAAACAAACATACCGCTCGTGTATCGTAAATTATTTTGTGCGAAGGTCGTTTATTACATACCTGAAAGACGAATTTCTAATTAGTTGCAATGAAATCTACATGTTGGTTTCTGTTTAATGACGCCAACTTCGGAACACCAAAATATCTTTCTTCAACATTGTTACTGTAATATGTTTTCTGTGTTTACTATACTTCAGCAGGCCGTAATATACGTCTGTCTTTTTTTCCCCCCAGTCTATAAATGCGAACTTAAAACAAACGGTAAGGTTATGTAATGATTTATTTTTCATTTTAATATTTTAACACTATTATTTATATAACATATTGCAGTAATAACATCGGCATCTGGAATCTCGTTGATTTTTTCACGGCTTCCTTAATGTTACTTGTATCAGGAATGCAATAAGTTTCGTGGAGTAGTAGACTTTACTTAATTTTTTAAAATATTTAAAAACAACAATTAACATTGCAATTTAGGTGAAATTGCAGTGGTAAGTTTCCAATTTATAATTATTACTATGTTAAACGTCTCTAAAAATAATATGTTAAAAGCCTAAAGCAGTAAAATGAATGTCGCGCTTAAGCGGTAAGAAGAGGGAAATTGTTATGTGTGTTACGTTGGGAATGCTGAATGTGGTATTTCACACTTACCGCCTATTGGTTCTGTGCGGAAGACAAGCAAATACGCACGATCTCGCACAAATAAATATTCGTATTATATTAATTTGTATTATTTTCATCAGCGTCTGTATTTCTTTTTTGTATTTATATGTGCTATCTGGTGGAATGAAAGAGAAGGCCTTATGGCCTTAATTCTGTCAGATTAAATAAATAAATAAATAATCGTCGTAAACCAGCAGTTAACTAAGAGAGAACTTTTTTTTAAGATAAAGTTAAAAATTTAGAAAACAGTGTATTGTTCGGAATAGGATAAGAAAGATGGACGACAAATTTGTGATGTATTCTGCAATATTATAACATAAAACGAGTAAATCTGCGTTTCGTTGAACAATGTAGTAAATGACAAAGAACAAATTAGCGCTTTCTAAAACATCGATTACAGTGAAAGAGCTTTTTATTGAAATCTCCACGTTCCTATATGATTAATACCTCTTCCTCTGTTCGTGGACGGAGTCATTGGTCAAGCAGAATCAATTTGCGAGAGGGAGTGGTCGAGGGACGTGATAAATCCGTCTGTTTCCCGAAACTCCCGAGAGAGAAAGAATCATTCAAAAGTGTCCCCGCAAATCAATGGAGATTTAATTGTTTTGGTCTGAAATAAGGGCCGGCACACTTTAGTTGGATGAAATGTTTCCCATACGGAGAGAGATAAATCACGTCTGCCTCCCCCACCCCCACACTTCGGACACGAAAACGCGCACATCTGACACTTTGAGTGACAGTGGGGGGAGGGACGAGTTTTATAAATCACGTGCAGGACTCTTCTATGCTAATACATGTGCCGTTTGTTCGTACTGAACGAGCGTCCGTAAATGCCCTTGAATCATGACGTAATAAGCACAAACGGTTGCAAAGTGGTGCCGTTCCTTCACGTCGCACCAGATGAGTTGAATTCATCATAAAGCAGTTCAACGTGTGATCTCAGTTTAGCGACTAGGTAGAGACTTTACTGTTGAAATATTTATCCCCGCTCTCTCTTGTTCCTATTTAAGAGAAACTTGCCGAGCTTGGCTTAATTACGTACAGTGATAGGGGAAAAGATTGCAAAGCTAGAATGTTCCCGAGCATTTGCTTTGGCCATGTAAAGACGCGTCCGCACTACTCGTACTCGAGTGACTTCTGGAGCTCAAGAGCGATGTGGACTAAGAGATCTGCACGGGCCGAAATTCTTACAACCGACCCTGCCCGGCCCGAACCAGACCTGAACCGAAACCTGAGATAGTTTATTATTATCATCCGAGCCCGATCCGAAACCCGAAGATAAAGCAGGACTCTTCTATGCTAATACATGTGCCGTTTGTTCGTACTGAACGAGCGTCCGTAAATGCCCCTGAATCATGACGTAATAAGCACAAACGGTTGCAAAGTGGTGCCGTTCCTTCACGTCGCACCAGATGAGTTGAATTCATCATAAAGCAGTTCAACGTGTGATCTCAGTTTAGCGACTAGGTAGAGACTTTACTGTTGAAATATTTATTCCCGCTCTCTCTTGCTCCTATTTAAGATAAACTTAACGAGCTTGGCTTAATTACGTAGAGTGATAGGCGAAAAGATTGGAAGGCTAGAATATTACCGACTAGAAAATAAATAATCACGCATGCCTGCGTCAAATGCACCTGTTCACAGTACTTGCGGTCATGTAAAAGTGCGTCTGCACTACTCGTACTCAAGTGCAATGTGGACTAACAGGCAAACATTCTCATGGGGGCAGGTAAAAAGTTAAATTTTTTTCTTTCACCGTGCTAATAATGTCAAAACAAGTGATTATAACAATTTTGGCCATACGACCGCAATTACGAGGCCGCCCAGAAAGTGATTTTCCCTCGGGCCATTAACAGAAAAAGCACAATTTCATGGAACGATATATTGGAACATATACAGCAATTGTTGCACTATTTTTCAACATATTCCCCACTGGAATTGAGACATTTTTCATACCGTGGGATCAACAGAGAGTTGCACAACATGACACAAGGATACAAATATTGATCCTATTGTATGACAAATGTCTCAATTTCATTGGAGAATATGTTGAAAAATAGCGCAACAATTGCTGTATCAGTTTCGATAAATATTTCCATGAAACTGTTTTTTTTTTTGTAAACGATCCCAAGGAAAATCACTTTCTGGACGACCTCGTAATTGCGGTGAAGTGGCCAAAATTTTTATAAGCACTTGTTTTCACATTATTAACATGGTGAAAGAAAAAATTTTAACTTTTTTACCTGCACCCATGAGAATGTTTGCTTGTAAGAGATCTGCACGGGCCGAAATTCTTAGACCCGACCCGGCACGGCCGGCCCGATCTGAATCAGACCCGAACCCAAACCCGAGATAGCTTATTATTATCATCTGAGCTCGACCCGAAACCCGCAGATAAAGCAGAAGCCAAAAGTCATAGGGGTTAGGAACAGCTGCGAGATATTTCAAATATCAAAGCAACAACGTGCCAATTTTAGTCCAATTCTAATGATGTTAAGTACTTGGTTCGTAAATACAGGGACTTCATTTTATTTTTACTAACATTTCTAATATTAACCTGGCTATACCTTTGGATCAACGGTTGAGAACCGGAAACACCATGCGGACGTATTCATTATGCAGTGTAGCCTATATTAAACTGTCTACAGCACATTAGCGTACACTATAGAGAATGAAGTTAAATTGAAAAATAATCATAATATGGATATTTAATCACATTTTTCAAAATGGTGGCCGTTCATTTCGATACAGGCTTCAGTTATAATGTGTGTAATTCCAATTACCAGTTTCGTCCTTCGTACTAGTAACTCATGTTGAAATAATTCTGTACCTACTCTGTAAAAAGAGTACCTCACGTACTGTAAATTCAATCTTCACTTCTGCTCGATCCGAAAAGATAAAATTACTCAGACATGCTATCTACTGTCCGTCCAAGTGGTTACGTCGCAGTATCATAGAAAGGGAGGGAAATCACGTGACAGTTAATTACTTAACGTGGCCCTTGTATTTGTTATTTTAAACGTTGTATGGGTATAATATTACTAGACGTCCAATTTCTAACAGAAATTAATGTTCTCAGAAAAGAGCTAAAACAGTCCAGCCACTGGCCTTTACAGAGAGGCGATTAGAAGCTGGTGGGGAAAACCGGAATGCGACGGAGACAAATGGACGACAGTACCTGTGCGAAAATGATACAATATTGAAAGCTCTTTCGTTACTGGAAAACGCGAACATATTTTTGTAACGTACTGTTTACTATGACCGTAAGGCTACTATGACTGCATATGCGGTCTTGGATCTGTGTGGAGGACGGTTGAACTTCATTAGTAGAAGGGAGTGGGAGTGAAGTATATTCAAAACTCAGGTAGAATAAACATTGAATTAAAAAATAAAATGATGTTCCTGTATAAATGTCGTTTGAGAGAAGACACAGGACTTTAGTTAGAAACACAAAAGTCGCAAATTGCGTGGTTTCGTCTTACAACGTTCTATTCTCAATATTATCTAACAAGCGAACTTTCTCATGGGAATAGATAGTTGATTTTTTTTCTTAAACCATGTTAATAAAGTGAAAACAACTGTTTAGACAAATTTTGGTCACTCGAGCACAATTATGAGGGCCGTGCAGAAAATAAGTTTCCCTCGGCCGTTTACAGAAAGAAAATACAGTATTTGTTTATACGAACCTTCAATAAGAATTTCAGTGCATAATATATTAAACCTACTGTAACCAGAATTAAAACCTCACCTCCGCTCGTTTTACGATCAGACATGCTAACCGTTACTCCACAGCGATGGATAGGAAAGGATAGGATAGGATAGGACAGGACCTGACAGTACAGATTAGGACAAAATAGAATAGAATAGAGGCGGCCGACTAATTCACTAACGAAGAAGACACATATAATTATTTGGGGAACAGTAACGACCAATATCAGAATATACGCATGGCTAATTTATTATTATTTCAAGAAATATTTTCCTTATTTTCAGTCACTTGACACTCCAGAAATTTATACTCCATTCTTTTGCATATAGAAATTTTTGAGAAGTGATTCTTTCACACCAAAGGAGCAGCTCTGTTCAAACAATACATTTATGCAATAAAACGAATTTTTTAAAAATTGGATATATGGCCTTTTCCAAATAACCGATTCATTTTCATGGAAAAATTTACGGGAACAGATACAGCAATTTTTGAGCTATTTTTCAACATATTCACCACAGGAAGTGAGATATTTATCATACTGTGGGATCAACAGAGAGGTTCAGATGGCTGTCACACACTGGTTCCGATCCCAGGCGGCAGACTTCTACGATACTGGAGTACAAAAGTTTATATCATGGTATCACAAATGTCTCAATTCTGGTGAGGAATATTTTGAAAAATATCTCTACAATTGCTGTATCTATTCCAATAAATCTTTTCGTGAAATTGTGTTTTCTTTCTGTAAACGGTCTCAGACAAGTACTTTCTTCACGACCCTCGTAATTGCGTTCGAGTGCCCCAAAATTTGTATAAGTACTTGTTTTGACATTATTAACATGGTGGAAGAAATGAAATGATTTGTTTTTACCTACTGTACCTCTGTGAAAATGTTTGCAAGATTTAAAATGAATGAAAGCGAGAAAATATCTATTCTTGGTGACTATAAAAATAGGAAAATGGTGCAAGGTTTAACAGATGAAGTAAATGATGGTAATGGTTCCAATGATAAAGGGAAAACACTAGTTTCATAGAATCAAGGAATCAGGTTACAGTCATTGAACAAATAGTACACAGTAAGGAATTTAGCAGAAATGGCTTTCATAAGTATTTTCTAGATCGAGATAAGAGTTTCTAAGTGGTATAAGGAAAGATGGCATATTGTCTTTTACATCGTACTAAATTACTAAATACTTTACGAATCAACCATAAAACTGGTGTGAGACAGCGCAGACGCTTGTCTTGTGATTTTCTGTGTCTACTTGAGTGTTCACTTACAGTTTTCTAGTATAAAAATAGCCGTAAAAAGTAAATTTCTAATCTATAAACAAACAAAGATGAATCACAAAAAAAGCTGTTTCAAACACTAAATGGATAATATAGTACAATACAAATGCGGTTATTCCAAAAACGGAGTTACAACATATATCGTATTTTGGAGATGATGTAATATTGTACACAGATATATTTGTTTCAAACATGCCTAACGGAATTGTTCAGATTGTATATAGTGTTCGTTTGACTAGGTATTATTAATTATATGTACTGAAATAGCTGATAGCTATTTGCCTATTTTCACAAAGTACTAAACGATTATTAGTGTTAATTAATTGAAAACATTATTACAAAAACAGCCCTAGTCATTTTTAATGCGCCACCGGCGTGGCTCAGTCAGTTAAGGCGCTTGCCTGCCGGTCTGAAGTTGCGCTCGGGCGCGGGTTTGATCCCCGCTTGGGCTGATTACCTGGTTGGGTTTTTTTCGAGGTTTTCCCCAACCGTAAGGTGAATACGAGGTAATCTATGGCGAATCCTCGGCCTCATATCGCCAAATACCATCTCGCTATCACCAATCTCATCGGCGCTAAATAACCTAGTAGTTGATACAGCGTCGTTAAATAACCAACTAAAACAAAAAAAAACATTTTTAATGAAATTGAGTTAAGGACACATTTGCTACTATTTTAAATGTTTATAGACTCTAAAAACGGTCCATGCCAAGTGCAATAGACACAAGGATAAAACACCAGTTGAACGGAAATAGCTGACATGTGTTTTCCTGAAAAATAGCAATTTTGGCAAGGGTTGTTTTTGTAATAATGTCTTCAATTGCTTTTAAACCAGCATCATAAATTAATTGATGTACAGTCTTTGGAAATATCTAAATATTTATTTCAAGCCTTTGTGACAATTTAAAATAACAAATCGCTCAAAAAGATACGGCGCCTTTTGGACGCCGCGCGACCTTCTATGACTGAATTACGCGAAACAACTGCAGAGTTAATAGGACATTATGCAACGAGCCTATAATAGTAGTAATTAAGACGCTCGTATGAAAATTATGAAACTCGCTGGCGCTCGTTTCATAAACATACTCGCGTCTTAATTACCATTATAGCCAAGTTTCATACGAATTTTTATGCTCGACCATGTTTCTAACTTGAAATTATTCATAAGTATCTATGTTATTCTTATTTGACTGAGGACCGGAACTGACCTTTTGCAATACCTCGTAAATTGTGAGATGTGCGCAGACGCGAAAGTATTGTTGTTTTTTTTTCGAGAAGCAAATGTCGACATTGACCTTGATATAATCTAGAGAATAAAATAAACATTAATCTTGATATAACCTTGAAAATGAATTAGACATTGAAAAATGAGATGACAAAATTGAATTTATTTGAATATTATTTACAATTAACGCTAATTATTATAGTAACAGAACTGACTTTATTTCAAATATAGGTGATTTATTGTGCAATTGGTGAAATGAATTTGCGGGAATGTGCTTTGTGAAAGGCTGGAAGATGACGGTGAATTGATGTTAATTTGCGTGTTGTTTTTTCGACTGAGTTTAATATTGAGATTTCAATTTCATTTTGGATCGATTCTTCAACATAACCTTCTGCGACAGTATTTGATTTCCAGCCTCCGTGACATATCCGAGAATAATCGATACTTGCGCGTTCATATTGCTACAATGGTATTTTCTGATTGGTGGAACACCTGAACTTTAATGAATAGGTGTACTTTAATGAGGTCAATTAAAGGGCTGCTACCAGGTGTATAATTACTACATTTCGGCATGGTCGAGCATAAAAGAATAAAAGGCATGATGACAAAGTGGTTAAAATAAAATAAATCGGTCTGTATGGATTAATAATAATCAGCCAGTTCATTTTAATGCATGTAACTATGAAGTCGATCGTCGTTATTGTTATGAGTTATTTCATGTAAAGTGTAATTTGTTTGAAATTACGAAGCGAATTACTGCTGTCTCGATATACGTCGCAGTTTCCGAGGACGTATTAACTACAATATTCATGATTCTGTTATATCGAGATCAAGTAAACATTAGCTTTCTGCATCTACTGTTGCCTTCAAGGTGTGCACAGAGAGAATGCCTTACCTGCACCATAAGGAGAGTATCTGTCAGTGTCAGTTAACGTAGTCAGTGTTGGAGTGCTAGATCGTTGCTCTCTGGTCTTGATTCTGTTACGAATTCCACACAATGCAGCATCCAAACAATAGACACACTTCCTGGCAACGAGAAGCTTCCTTCTCTGTATAGGCATGTGGCATTGCTGGCTTATTGACGACAGTTTCCGTCTAGAAAATCGATAAGGCATGTAAGTCTGCTCTGATACCAGAAGGCTGAAGTTATTTATTAAATATGACGGAGAGGCAGTTTGCGCTGAGGATTTTGGATTCCATGTCCGTGTGTCGTGATTTAATGCTCAGAAATTCGAGGCTACTAACCTATTATCTAACATTATTTGAAATGTATTAAGATTCTATGTATTTTACGAGGGGGATCCAGGAAATAGCGACCGTTCGCGCATACCCGCCGCGTAGCTGACTCCCCTTCCTTGTTTGAAGGTCAACTGGCTTCCTTAACATGTGTTCTCATAATGTTGTGAGTACTGGTTGCAACAAGTCGCCATTGTGCATTTTGTGTTACTTCAAAATGAACGACGTGATTGATAATCCCGCCGACTGTGAGGTGAGGAGTGTGATTCGATTTTTGAATGCCCGACATTTGAAACCTGCAGAAATTTACCGGCAATTGAAAGAAGTGTATGGTGATACTGTAATGAATGAAATAAATGTGAGAAAATGGTGCGAAATATTCAACAATGGGCGAACAAATGTCCACGATGAAACTCGACCCGGACGCCCATCACTCATCACAGAAGACCTGAAGACTAAAGTGAACGACAGAATCTTGCAAGACAGGCGCACATCACTCTACGAATTGCATAGGCCTATTGTCTTTCCTGACATTTCTCGTTCTTTGCTTGGTAAAATTGTGTCGCAACATCTTGGCTACCACAAAATCTGTGCCCGCCCGCACATTGCTGCTTCAACTCGAGAATTGCTGGATCAATTCGGTTGGGAAATCTTTGATTATCCGCCCTATAGTCCAGACCTTGCTCCTAGCGATTTTCACCTTTTCACTAAGCTGAAAGACTTTCTGGGTGGTACGCGTTTTGGAAGTGATGAAGAGTTGAAGAAGACAGTGAACACCTGGCTTAATGAACTGGCGGCAGAGGAGTATATCACGGGAATTCTAAAGCTAGTGAACAGATACGACAAATGTTTAAATGTAGGTGGTGATTATGTAGAGAAGTAAAGGAAGCTTCAGTTATGTAACAGACTTTGTTTTTTCAAATAAATATTTTTTTTAATTATTAAAACAAAACGGTCGTTATTTCCTGGATCCCCCTCGTAGTTTAATTCTGCTACACAGTTTGTACTTCATTGTTTAATTAATAGTCCAAAGTATTTTATTGTTTAATTCATAGATAAGTAATTCTTGTATATACATAACTTTATCAAAATCTAATTGTTATATTTTTCTAGCTTGTAAGTTCATACATATGTAGGTTCTATTACAGATGAACAAAACTAACTGCCGCTCTCGCTCGCTGTGTGCGTTGCATTTGTCTTTCGAGTCTCGTCATTCTCGTGCGCTTCGAGACTTGCTCATATTTCTCGAAATAGCATTTGGTCGGCGTGGAGACATTTCCTAACTTTGAATAACACATCATTGAAATAAATAACATTATAAATGTTTAAATGAGACAAAAAGACAAAACGTAACAGTATCTTAGTTATCAAAATATTCTCGTTCTATTATACGATATTATCTATGGTTATATAAATAGAAAAAAATTATCAAATAAATTTCCATTTCTGAGAAACATAAAATATAACGTTAATACCTTTTTACTTGAGATTGCACACTTTATCTCAGATATATGAGCCTTTTAATAAGGGCTAGTAATTAAACAAAGACTGGGGAACGGATTATTATACACTAAAAGGTAGAGATGATGTTTCAAATAGGCTAGTTGATTGTTTCTACATATATAACAGTTGCCAAAGTAGATAAAAGTTCAGTCAGTTTAAACAACTGTGGCGATTCAAGGCTGCTTGACGTTCGGGACTTCGGGAGTGATCAATCTCGACATCTCGAAACACTAACAAGCAGTCTTTACGTCAACGACGCGACGTATACAACACTGTCGTGCGGGTTTTCGGCTTTGCTGGCGCTGATAGTCTTGCTTTCTCGATCGTGTGTGTGTGTGTGTGTGTGTTGGTGGTTGAGTGGAAGAGAAAGTCTTATGACCAACTCTGCCAGCTAAAATAAATTATTATTATTATTATTATTATTATTATTATTATTATTATTATTATTATTATTATTATTATACTACATTCTGAACTTAATTACACTACAGATTTGGAGTTCCAATTAAATAGTTCCACAGCTTTGGATTCAGTTCATAAAAACAAAATTATTTAAGGCTATGCGAATGACGTGAATATGTTAGGAGAAAATCCACAAACAATTAGGGAAAACACTGAAATTTTACTCGAAGCAAGTAAAGCGATAGGTTTGGAAGTAAATCCCGGAAAGACAAAGTATATGATTATGTCTCGTGACCAGAATATTGTACGAAGTGGAAATATAAAAATTGCAGATTCATCCTTCGAAGAAGTGGAAAAATTGAAGTATCTTGGAGCAGCAGTAACAAATATAAGTGATACTTAGGAGGAAATTAAACGCAGAATAAAGATGGCGAATGTCTGTTAATATTCTGTTGAAAAGCTTTTGTCATCTAGTCTGCTCTCAAAAAATGCTGAAAGTTAGAATTTATAAACCAGTTATAGTACCTGTTGTCCTGTATCGTTGTGAAACTTGGACTCTCACTTTGAGAGAGGAACAGAGATTAAAAGTGTATGAGAATAAGATTTTTAGGAACATATTTGGGGCTAAGAGGGTTGAAGTTACAGGAGAATGGAGAAAGTTGCACAACACAGAACTGTACGCATTGTATTCGTCACCTAACATAATTAAGAACTTTAAATCCAGACATTTGAGATGGGTAGGGCATGTAGCACGTATGGGCAAATCCAGAAATACATATAGAGTGTTAGTTGGGAGGCCGGAGGGAAAAAACATTTGGGGAGGCCGAGACGTAGATGGGAGGATAATATTAAAATGGATTTTAGGGAGGTGGAATATGATGGCAGAGACTGAATTAATCTTGCACCGGATAGGGACCAATGGCGGGGGCTTTTGTGAGGGTGGAAGTGAACCTCCGGGTTCCTTAAAAGCCATTTGTAATCCTACTACCATGAAAATGTGATCTTATAGGTAGGCCCTAGTTTCAAAAATTCTTTCAAAGAATCTGCTGAGACTGTATATAAACGGTGAAGTTACAATTTGTTTTGTACATATATACAGGATGAAAAGTAATCAAACCGACAAACTCCGGGAGGTTGTATGGGATACCAAAACAAATGGTTTTCTTAAATGTCATTTTTTCCTGAGAAGCTTTATTTAACCGCAAAAGGCGTATGCGTTTTTCAGTTAATGACAACGCGTTTAATATCTTTTGCAGTGTTTTTGGCGTGTAAATGTTTTATAAGACACTCAAGCAATAAAGCATGGCCATGTTTTGTGTTACATTAAGATCTGGTGTCCTCGCGAAATAGTGCCTCACAGCACAATATGACATTAAAGATAAGTGTTTGTATTGGTGTCCCATGCAACCTCCTGGAGATTGTCAGTTTAATTACTTTACACTCTGTATATTTTTTCGTCTGAATATGTTATCATTATTCTTCTATTTGCTAGTTAACAGGGAGTTTATTTATGTGCATTATTAGTTCCGTTTTGAAGTACATCCGTCTCAAAGAGCACAAACTGCAAGTGTACGTCTATTTGCGACATATTGTGTATATTGCATTATGCATGTATTTACACTACAAATGGACAGATACCCGGTGGCAGAGGTAACTTAATTACAAGGGTAACAAATAATACACAGTAATTACAATTAATAATAATAGTTAAAATAACCTAATTAATAAGTGAACATAATTTTATACATATATATAGGCTCTTCATAAGTTCCACTTTGGTACTTATACTCCTTCACTTCACTCACTGCACTGGCACTATGACAATTCAGAACACATTTCACTGACACTTTAGAACAGGTTTCATTGACCTATAAATTATTATCACTGCCAGTGTAAACCATAACTTCATTGACTAACCACGTTTCACTAATACAACAGTTCAAATAAGACAAACAATTACACCGTTATTGTTCCGTAGAATCAAACTCTGAAAGTACATTGACTAAACATTTCTACGTATGTGACATTGAGATATTGCATAACTCTGCCTGAGGATGCCTGAATAGGCGAAAACGTTCGCAATTTTGTAATTCATGTATAAAAACTTAATGACTATAAAATAAGTCATTATTTCACATTGATTTGTCATTGACTGAGTAATAAAATATATTATATTGTACAGACGTGGACAAATTATTAACAAAATTGACGATTTTTATGATAATTCCGTTCACAAAATTTGACTTTTTAATTTAGATTACGGTTGATAATTTTGCATATTTCTATCATTACATTAGACAGAAATATGCAAAAATGTCAACTTTAGTTTAAATTGAAGAGTTAAATTTTGTAAAAATATATAATAAAAATCTTCAATTTTGCTAATAATTTATAAGTTAGCAAAAATGTCAACTAGAGTCTAAATTGAAGAGTCAGATTTTGTAAAACTATAAAATAAAAATCTTCAGATTTGCTAATAATTTGAAAATATCCAAAATGTCAACTGTATTCCAAATTGAAGAATCGAATTTTGTAAAACTATAAAATAAAAACCTTCAGTTTTGCTAATAATTTGTAAATATGCAAAAATATCCAATGTAGTCCAAATTGAAGAGTTAAATTTTGTAAAAATATACAATAAAAATCTTCAATATTGCTAATAATTTGGAAATACGCAAAAATGTCAACTGTAGTCTAAATTGAAGAGTCGTATTTTGTAAAAATATATTGTAAAAATATTCAATTTTGCTAATAATTTGTCCACGTCTGTATTCATTTATAAAAATTTCTAGTCTAAGACCCTCTTACAAGCTATTTTAAACTAATTTACTGTAGGCTATGTTAATATTTCCAGGCGCGGTTCCTTAAGGTTGTAGCCAGTTTGCGCTACACCTAAAAAAATTTACGGATATTTTGGTTTAAAATACAAGTTAAATTATTGTGGTCTAAGTTCACGATCGGTATGATCATTAGTAGTAAGTTTCTCATCCAACTACACTGCCGAGCAAAAAAAAAAAAAAAAAAAAAACGCAACACTTGAATAAATTTGAAATATCAAAACATAATACAATTTATAACATTACTATGTGCTTCAATGGACCTGTTTATGGTAGGAAAGTGTTAATTCATGTTTTGGGAAGGTAAATATACTCATTGGGTGGTTTGTGACACCCTCTTTTCACTTCTTGTCCCTCACCCTATATTTATTGTTGTGCCATTAAAATTTACAACCGTAAACACAAGCAGCTAAAACAAAGTTATAACACTATTGTTTTCTTTTTTTGTGTTTAATGGAATTCTGTGTTATTCAACTCAGTTTTAAGCAACATTTAAGAGAGTTAAGATACCGTTAAGCCCCGACCACGCCGCTAGAGCAGTTATGTTGGAAAAAAGATGACCGCAGCTTACGTTATGTGGCTCAGGCGTCGCATACATGGCTCCGTAGCTCTTGAAGAGTATCTGGAGCAAGTTGACGGACATTCCTTCCTAAAATGTCCCACAGATGATCAATTGGGTTAAGATCCGGACTGCTTGAGGGCCATTGCATGAGTTGGATCCCTACTTCATTGAGGTACTGGTGGACGTATCGCGCCATGCGAGGATGTGTATTGTCCTGCAAGAGCACGAAATTGTCACCAATAAATGATGCAGAAGGAAGAACATGTTGCCCAAGAATTTCTTCAATGTAGCGATGGGCAATAAGAAACCCAACATCCACAAAAACAAGGTTAGTTCGTGCAGTCAAACTGATTTCTGTTCACACCATCACTGAACCGCCCTGAAATGCTGTTCTTGATGAAAAGTTGCATGGAGAATATCTTTCTCCAGTCCTCCACACTCTTTCTCTTCCATCTTGGGATCTGAGGCAGAATCGGGACTCATCTGAGGACAAAACTGTTCTCCACTGTTTGACAGCCCATTCCTGATGTTTCCTTGAAAATTGTAAGCGAGCTTGACGATGTTGTCTTTTAAGTTCTGGGCCAAAGGCAAATCTTCTGGAGATCAGGCCAGCATCATGTAACCTCCTCCTCACAGTTCACTCATTGACATTCACATCTCACACTTGTTCTAGTCGATTTCTGGCTTCGACCGCAGTGGTGTGGCGGTTACGCAGCACTTGAAGGCGCAAGAACTGGCCATCTATAGCAAGAAGTTGACCTTTTCCTACCATATCTCGGTCTTCGAGAATATGAACCAAGTTCCTTGTACCTTTGCATTGTACGTGAAACAGTCGACGGAGTTGTATGCAACACCTGAGCCACATAATGTGAACTGCAGTCATCCTCTACCAACGCGACTGCTCTGGCGGCGTTCATAGGGCTTAACGTCATCTTAACTGTCTTACATGTTGTTTAAAACTGAGTTCAATATCACAGAATTCCATTATTACCAAAAAAAGAAAACTATGGTGTAGTAAATTTGTTTTAGCTGCTTCGGTTTAGGGTTGTAAATTTTAATGGCACAGCAATAAATATACAGTACGGGACAGGAAGTGGCAAAGAGGGTGTCACAAACGACCCAATGGGTATATTTTTCTTCCGAAAACATGAATTAACACTTGCCTAACTCAAAGAGGTCCATAGAAGCATACAGAAATATTATAATTTGTATTACGGATTGATATTTCAAATTTATTCAAGTGTTGCGTTTTTTTTTGCTCGGCAGTGTATAATCGTTTGTAGGAGCCTCATTGTTGACTTGCCAAATTAAACGACCGTACTTCTTATGGAGACTGACTTGATCTTAGATATCTTTTCGGGGCGAGGGGATGAGAGGGGTGTTGTTCACTGTGGAGTTTAAGTTGTTGATAAACTAGATAGATAGGTAGGTAGGTAGATAGGTAGATAGATAGATAGATAGATAGATAGATAGATAGATAGATAGATAGATAGATAGATAGATAGATAGATAGATAGATAGATAGATAGATAGATAGATAGATAGATAGATAGATAGATAGATAGATAGATAGATAGATAGATAGATAGATAGATAGATAGATAGATAGATAGATAGATAGATAGATAGATAGATAGATAGATAGATAGATAGATAGATAGATAGATAGATAGATAGATAGATAGATAGATAGATAGATAGATAGATAGATAGATAGATAGATAGATAGATAGATAGATAGATAGATAGATAGATAGATAGATAGATAGATAGATAGATAGATAGATAGATAGATAGATAGATAGATAGATAGATAGATAGATAGATAGATAGATAGATAGATAGATAGATAGATAGATAGATAGATAGATAGATAGATAGATAGATAGATAGATAGATAGATAGATAGATAGATAGATAGATAGATAGATAGATAGATAGATAGATAGATAGATAGATAGATAGATAGATAGATAGATAGATAGATAGATAGATAGATAGATAGATAGATAGATAGATAGATAGATAGATAGATAGATAGATAGATAGATAGATAGATAGATAGATAGATAGATAGATAGATAGATAGATAGATAGATAGATAGATAGATAGATAGATAGATAGATAGATAGATAGATAGATAGATAGATAGATAGATAGATAGATAGATAGATAGATAGATAGATAGATAGATAGATAGATAGATAGATAGATAGATAGATAGATAGATAGATAGATAGATAGATAGATAGATAGATAGATAGATAGATAGATAGATAGATGGATGGATGGATAAATAGATAGATAGATAGATAAGTGCATTTATTGATGCATAATAAATTATACAAACTCATGTACTGTACACAAGATCCTTCGCACGAGCTCGTACGGCCATTCGTGCTGTAGCTATGGACAGTTTGAGTCTTCAAAACGAAAACAATACCTACTAATAATAAAATAGTGAAACAATAGTTATTATTATTATTACTACCGTTATCATTGATTACCACTATTGTAACTAATCTAACTTTATACAAAAAAAAAAGACATTATCCCGTAATTATATCATTCTGCCTATCTGTCCTATGTAGAAGTTGTTGAAAGTGTTACATTTGATTTTGTATACGCCTGTGTATTTGTTTGTGTTGGTTGTGTGTTGAGATGTTTTCGTAGAGTGTTATTTGTTCTGTATGCGATGTTGTAGTTTAATTTCTTGAATGAGGTTGCAACCACACAGGCGTATACAAACTCAAATGTAACACCTGCAACAACTTCTACATAGGACACACAGGCAGATCATTTCAAACACGTTACAAGGAACACATCACAGCCATAACAAAATTACAAAACACCTCCACATACGCAGAACACATCACAAATTCCAACCACACCTACAGAGACATCAACACAGACATGGAAATACTGCACATCATACCAAAAAGCCAGAAACTCAACACACTAGAACAATATGAAATATACAGAAACCCGAAAACACACTCCAACGATATTCTCAACACACAACTCAATTTAAAAACACATACACTCTTTGACTCTACACTACGAACGCACCCACACAGGAAACAAGAGGCGCCAAGACCAACAACGACCAGTTCCGAAGATGACCGAAAATAGGTCGAAACATGTTAACAAGGTACGTTAAAATTTTACACAAGAAAGTACTTATAATACATATTCCGAAGTGATACAGTGTTAAAAGTTGTGTAATCAAGACATATAATGATATATGTTGTGGGCAAACCAGGTTTCTTCGCTGTACTTTGATTTCGACAGCCTATTTCATTATGATAGTCCTGCATTATCTTATTTCTCAGGTGTATTTCTAACTGAATGAGAGACTAGAATTCGATGACTGACAAATAATTGGAAAATCTTGTAAGATGCATTAAAATTATTTAATTTATTCCTGATAGATGTATGTATGATATGAAACATTCTTTTCATATCCTTCCAATTACTTTTTGAGGAAAAAATATTTACTCTTCTGTTATTTTTTCAGTTTTTTTAACTTATCACATCCTCAACAAATGGTGATATGAATACTTTAATTAGCAGAAGAAAACACATGTCTCAGTTTACTTCACATGCTTTCGAGGGCGTCTGTGCAAAATGTCACTGAGATTGGAGAAAAAGTGCATTCATTAGAGCATTTGAATGTTACAGAATGTTGAAAATTGGAATCGAGAAAACGAGTGTCGAAGTACAGCATGTATATGATATGGTATCTATCTGGTCCCTTTAAATTCGTTCTGAGGGACTTTAAATTGACATAAGTCCAAAATAAGCACAGATATAGAAAACTGAAACATTACTTCATTTTTAGAGTTAAAAACAAAATTTCCATATTCAACGTTTTTTTTTTTCGTTATTTTCACCGATCCATAGCCTTAAGTTTCAAGATTTCTTACCAACATAGTAGTGAATATTAGGCCTACATATATTGTGATTGGAAATGTAATACTTTTGTAAATTCCGTTTTCCAAATTATTCCCCTTTTACTCGTATATTAAATGAATTATTGATGTGTTCTGGCCTTTAGGTATTTGCTCTTTATTTCATATCACTGTCACTACATTAATACAGTGTATGCGTTACTTCTAAAAGCTTTTTCCTCCATGTTTAATTAATTCTGGTATAATTACATTTTTATCTGGGTTTTTTTGTTGTTCATATTTCTTAGAAATGTAAAGACCTCCAGTAAAATGAACAATTTTACCTCGTATTGAGGTCTGTACTAATTTTTTTTTTTTTTTTTTCCATTTTTCTCAGTAAGATTAAATAATATTTTAAATTAGCTTCTCCAAAGTGTAGGCTAGGTATAGAATTTTCATTTTATAAAATTTTCTTCTTCATATCAGCACGTAGTATTTGTATTCTTCTTTACCCTCCGTTGGGACGTACGTATTATTCTGGTAGGTAACCGGGAAAGAAATGTTTGTATTTTCTGTAAATAAATAATGATAATATGTATATGTATATGGATACATATATACACATCATATCATATATCATATCATATCATATATCATATATCATATCATATCATATATCATATCATATCTTATCTTACCTTATCTTATCTTATCGTATCGTATCGTATCGTATAACATATATCATATATCATATCATATCTTATCTTATCTTATCTTATCGTATCGTATCTTATCGTATCGTATCGTATCGTATAATATATCGTATCATATATCGTATCATATATCATATATCATATATCATATCATATCATATCATATCATATCATATCATATCATATCATATCTTATCTTATCTTATCTTATCTTATCTTATCTTATCTTATCTTATCTTATCTTATCTTATCTTATCTTATCTTATCTTATCTTATCTTATCTTATCTTATCTTATCGTATCGTATCATATATCGTATCATATATCATATATCTCATATAGCATATCATATCATATATCATATATCATATCACATATCACATATCACATATCATATATCATATATCATATCACATCACATCATATCATATCATATATCATATCACATCATATCATATATCATATCACATCATATATCACATCATATCACATCATATATCATATATATCACATCATATCATATATCAGCCTGCCTGACTCAGCTCCCCCAACTCGAGACAAATTCTATTTTACTGACGTCACTCCTATTGACGTAATGAAAGCCATCCGACGCATCAAGACGAAAGCTCAAGGGCCAGACAACATTAGCATATTACTCATACAGAAAATACAAGACATAGTAATACCTACAATTGCACACATATTCAATAGTTCCTTAATCACTTCAACTTTCCCTAAAATATGGAAGCAAGCTTTCGTTCTTCCTCTTCCAAAAGTCAAAGTTCCCACCGACCCGAACGACTATAGACCAATCAGTATCCTGCCAGCCATATCAAAAGCACTGGAAAGAATCGTACACAGACAAATTACTAACTACATGAACGAACACAAACTATTCGACAAGTATCAGTCAGGTTTCAGAGCTGGACACAACACAAGCACTGCTCTACTTAAAGTGACAGAAGACATTCGTGAAGCAATCGACTCTAATAAAGTAACAATACTAACACTTCTTGACCTTAGCAAAGCTTTCAACTCTGTAAATTTCGACCTGCTCACCCATAAATTGAGAAATCTGCATTTGTCAGAGACTGCTGTGAGTTGGTTCGAATCCTACTTACGGGAAAGACAACAATGTGTTGTATCCGGGAATCGAAGCTCTTCCTGGTTTAACATAACATCACGTATACCACAGGGTTCGGTACTCGGACCATTGTTGTTCACGATATATGTCAGTGATATTACATCTCATGTAAGGCATTGTAACTATCACTTGTATGCTGACGACCTTCAATGCTACATCTCTTCCCGCTTAGATCGAATAAATGACGCTATAGATAAATTGAACAAAGACATTGACTCGATTGTGACATGGACAAAGAAATTCCATCTTAATATCAATCCTGGAAAGACACAAGCAATCATATTAGGACACAAACGGCAAACCGACGCTGTAAAGCACCTCGACATTTCCCCCGTTAAAGTAAGTACAGTGCATATCCCTTTCAGTTCTTCGGTAAAAAATCTTGGCATTCACATGGATAATAATCTCAACTGGGACATGCAAATCACAGAAACCTGCAGAAAAGTATATTCTATTATTCATGTGCTAAAAAGGATAAATGTTCATCTTCCCTCTTGCTTAAAAAATTCCCTTGTGCAGACCCTTGTATTTCCCCATTTTGACTATGCTGACATTTTACTGACTGACCTTTCCAGCGACAACAAAATGAAACTTCAACGTGCTCATAATTTGTGTGTACGTTTTGTAAGCAATGTTCGTAAATATGATCATATTACCCCATCCCTGGAAGCAATAGGTTGGCTTAAACTAGATAAGAAAAGAAATTTACATTCACTTCTCTTTCTCTTCGAAATCTTGAACTCTTCTATTCCTTCGTACCTGTCGTCTCGCTTCACTTACCTTTCTTCCCACCACAATCTGAACACACGCTCTCGCCATGAAACAATACTAACAATACCATCCCATCGCACCTCCTCATACTCATCCTCTTTCACAATAGCCCTGCCAAGACTCTGGAATTCGTTACCTGCTAGCATCAGGGACTGTCGAAATAAAATTCAATTCAAACGCAAACTTACTAGGCACTTGGTCAGTAATTGAGACTCGTTCAGACATGGTTTCTTGTAAATAGTTCTTTTAATCTACCACAAAATATCTCAATATCCGGTAATTTCATCACTATAGAATTTTGTTATTGTAGGTTTAATTTGTAATTTAGTAAATACAAAAATATTCTTTGTTCTTAACTTCTATGATAAAATGTCTAGCTTTCATTAATCAGGTATTCTTGTCGTACTTTAATTTTTATTGTAATTGTAATTGTAAATTTAATATTAATTGTAATCTTATTGTTCATGTTATAGTTGTAATCCACTGGTAGAGGGGCAGAGAAGGCCTGACGGCCTTATCTCTACCAGGTTAAATAAATAAATCTAATCTAATCTAATCTAATCATATCACATCATATCACATCATATATCATATCATATCATATCAAAGCAATTAATACAAAGACACGTAAAACAAGGGCTTCATAAATCTGCGAAAATAATGATTATTCAAGAGCTTCTTGTAAACTCGTTCTTGGAAGAACATAGCACATTATGATATCTTTTAATACAAGACATCGAGAAGTCTATTCTGCATAGTCTACTGTAGTTTGAAATAATCTGCCATTCTAAGCTTGCTCAGATTACAAAAAGAGAAAAATTAAACCAGAAAGATGATGGTCATGAAGATTCCATAAACGATAAATTGATAATAATACGCCTTCTAGAAAATTGTTTTCGATAAACAAAATACCGTAATGCGATCTGAAAGAAGTGGAACAATTTCAATAAAAATTAATTATTTATCCAATTGATTCTATTAGATGTAGGCCTATTTGTGTTTATATTTATTTAGTTATTTATTTGTTTATTTAATCAATCTTTGTTCACGTCATGGCGGATTAGATGTGTTCCAGTTCTTAATCCGAGATCACTCTCTGTACAAACATTACAAGAACTAATACATATTGCACCTATAAGTATCTTCTGTTCACCATAATAATAATAATAATAATAATAATAATAATAATAATAATAGTAAACTAATAAAAGTATTGATCTTGTGTTTAAAACTCTTACTTTAGCTTTTTCACTTCTACACTCATCTCTTAAAATAATTCTGTTAACTTCACTGACTACTCTTCGTAGTTTCTTATCGTGTGACTACTCAACATTTATAATTCCATTTCCGTTAGAGCTTTGACTTTCTCTTCGCATCTAATTTTTACTCTAAAAAGTAATTTTCCTAATTTATGCAGATTGCTGGCGTTTAGGGGAGCATTCATTTTTTTATAATCTACTATAGCGTTTATTTGTAGGAATTTTTTATCCCCTCAACCGTTTCTCAAATCATTCGTTGCCTGACACTTTAACGCAATATGCATTGCGTCTTCCGCTACTCCACATTTGTGTTTATATAATGATATAACCCTTATTATTAGACAACCACTGAGTACGGACAGTAGTATGTTGCCAGTTATTTGCTGTTTTTATTTAATTTCCTTTCACTAGAGGCTCAACAACCACAGCTCGACACCCGTGAAATCGTTGTATGAGGGTGTGTAAACACGTTAACAATGAATCATCCCCCATGTTTTGAAAGACAGCTAGTTTCATTTATATTCTCTGATTGTTTATTTATTAATAGAAACAGAAAATATTTACATATCGGAAAGGGAAACATGAAACATGATCGAAATTCTCTTTGCGTCCCTCTAAAATAACAGTGATTTTACTCATAGCAGTGGAGTACATCTTTCACTGCAGTGAAGCGTTCAAATACTGACCGACACACTGGCTGTCTTGATGTCATGATAGTCAGTTTTATCAATGCCACCATATCTCACATCTCAAGTAGATTCTTGTTTGTGGGGAATAGGGAAATAACACAAAATATAGGAATTATATTCTAATATACTACAGATGCAGCTCAGGCGGTAGGCGCTCTTGTTTTCAGTTCTGGAGCTGCTGTCGGATATGGGTTCTATTCCCGCTTCAGCTGATTATCTTTGAATTTTATCCGAGGTTTCCTCTCCACTCTGAAACAAATGTAAATTAATAATATCGTTAAGTAATTTGTTAGTTAATAAAGCGTTAGATAAATAACGAAAAGAATTCAATCAATCACTGTGGCGGACCAAACCTCAGAAAGTTTTTACCCTCAATCACAAGTTTCCTCCAAGCTTTTCTATCTTCCACCATAGTCCTATTTCCTCCTATTCCTTCCAGATCCCTTTGCACAATGTCGTTCCAGAACAATCACACAAAAAGTGGAATTCGTTCTGGTTTTATATTAATTGGTTTTATATTAATTGTTGTGGAGATAAAATTAACAGCTCCTAAGATTGAGGATACACCCACTAAATGTAATGAAAAGATTGCTAAATCAACAGATGCTCCAGCATGAGTAATACCTCTTGCTAGTGGTGGGTAAACTGTTCATCCTGTACCTACACCTCTTTCTAAAGATCTCCTTCCACCTGATACTTCTTTCCAATAACTTTTCTCAAGGGTTGTTCTTCTCTTCTTATTACACTTCCTAATCAGCCCAGTACATCATCTGGTTCCTGGTACAGGAATCTTAGTTCCCTATCCTTCATAATTCGCCATTATCCATTTTCTTCGTTGGAGTCAAAAATCTCTCACTATATTTTATTTTCAAAAATTGTTAGTGTCCTTTTTGTTTCCTTTGTTAAAACTCACGTTTCTGCTACTTGTGTTAAAATGAGAAGAATTATTGTTTAGTAGCATTTTATTTTTGTGGTTGTAGTAAGAATTCTGTAAATCATTAAATTTCTATTAAATTTGTGTCTGATTTTTTGTCCCAGATATTTAAATTCTGGACTACCTTTCTTATTGCATCTTCATTGTTTATTATTATTATTATTATTATTATTATTATTATTATTAAATATCCCTGGAAAAGAACTCTAATTCACCAAGCGGTATGCTAGGGTTTTAGTTTTGTATACGGTATACTACAGTACTTATCTAAACTACTTATTTTTACACAGATACTGGTGAAATATATATCTACAGTCTTTTAAAGATAAAGTTTAGCAAGTCTATAAATTGTCTGTAGCAACAAGGTTTTTTGATCACTTCACATAGTGGAGTCCTGTATTCGGTGTCGCAGTCCAGAAGATGTGTCTTTATTTGAAATCTCTTTGCTTCAATAATAGGACAGTCAAATAGAAGCTGTTTCATACTGTGAAGGTCTTCGCGGCAGGAGCATTAGAGTCGATGTCTGCTGGAATGTTGAATTGTCGAAGTAAGTTCCAAATTTCCCATGTCCAGAAAGAAACTGAGTTGTTACGAAAGTAGGTTTGAATTGATGGCTTTTGAGTCGGTCGTGGATTGTTGGGAAGTAGGTGTCTCTTGTTAGTGATCCGGTTGTGCTTGTCGTCCATCTAGTATTCCGGTTTTGATGAGTCTCTTGTCGTATTTGTTTCTTGATATAAGATATCGGTTGTAAAGTGTCATCTTCACTGTTTGAAAAATGAAAATAAAAATATGTCTTGATCTTAGATACACATAGTATCAGAGGGTCATTTTTTCTCCCGATACGTAATTCCTTTTAGGGTTATAATATCCATGCAACAATTGCCACACCATCTCAACATCGACATTAAGTTAACTTTGAACTTGATTTGTTTAGGTTTGACTTTATTTATTTCTCATTTTGATTTTATTTGTTTACATTTAATTTGTTTCGGCTTAACTTTATTTTATTCTGTTCTATTCTTCATTTTACTGTATTTGGTTTCATTTCATTCTAATTTTATTGTACTTGCTTGATTTCATTGTTTTCCCCCCCAGCGGCTCTGAGGAAGCGCTGCTCATCCAAGCTGTCCTTGGTTCGATTCCCGGCAACGAAACAAATTTACCTTCCATCTGTTGGACTGGATGGTTATCTGTTTTCTTGTCATTGTACTGTGATGTCTGTGCGGTGGCCCTGCGTTGTGCCGATCCCACTTCCAGAGAAGCCCGCAATGTGTACTGTACACGTCAACCCCTTACACCTCTGTGGTCAATAAGTCGGTACTGGTACTACAGAGGAATTGAAACGGACAAAGAAAGAAAGGACGAAGTAAAGGAAGGAAGATTGAGTTGTTATTTTGCTTTAATATGATTTATATTTTAATTTAGTTCGAATTATAAGTTTTACTTCACTTAATATTCCATTTGATTATACTTACACGATTCAAGACTAGAATTATTGGTTTCACTTAATTTTACATTCATTCTCTTTCTGATTCTGATTTCACGAATTGAATTGGGTTTACTCAACTCGATTCGGCTTTGTTTAAGGGTATATGTACGTGAACGA
The DNA here is from genome assembly GCF_040183065.1 of Periplaneta americana. Classification (NCBI taxonomy): domain Eukaryota; kingdom Metazoa; phylum Arthropoda; class Insecta; order Blattodea; family Blattidae; genus Periplaneta; species Periplaneta americana. The sequence continues at coordinate 141,137,742 of NC_091127.1, forward strand.
CCACAAATATTATCAGAAAATGGAGGCTCTAAATTTCTAAAATTTTATAAGGAAATGAACTCATAATTGGATAAAAATTACAAGGTACCGCAACAAGACTTACTAGAACTTAAATATCTGATAAAAGTATAATAAAGGTTACTAATAATATTTTTAAGAATTGACTTTTTACTTTAAATTAAATTTTCCAAAATTTGAAAATTTTCACACTTATAATTTCATAACTACACAACCATTAGAGATAGAATTCTGAACTTTTGTACACTGATTTAACATGCATTTATGCAAAAGATATACAAAATAATGCCCATTTCTTTGAAAATAGAGAAATTAGGTCACAAAACATTATGTAAATTTTAATACATTTTATATAGGATAAATAAAAAAATAATTGTATTAAAATAAACAACTCTACATATCTGAGAGTAGTCTACTTTTCAGAAATAAGTTTTTATTATATGCACAAAAATATTAAAGATGTCAAAGATACTATAACAGTGTTATGGTTAACAAAATGATGTAACTGCTGATTTTTTTTTTTCATACTCTGATAAAAATGGTTTGAAAAATATTATTAGTAACTTTTTTATACTTTTAGCAGATATTTAAGTTCTAATAAGTCTTGTTGTGGTACCTTGTAATTTTTGTCCAATTGTGAATTCATTTTCTTATAAAATTTTAGAAATTTAGAGTCTGCATTTTGTGATAATATTTGTGGTCGTTCACGTACATATACCCTTAAGTTGGTATCGTTTGATTTGATACTTAAAAATCATTTCGATATCACCAATTTCATCGACCCTAAATAATCGAGTACTTGGTACAGCGTCATTAAATAACGAACTAAAAATGTTGGATTGTGAGTTATTAAACAATATGAAATAATAACGCGGAAAGCAGAAATGTGAAGAAAAAACCTAGTCCAGTATGTAATTATGTAGAGCAAAAGCATCACTTAAACTCGTGTGGACTTTTATTCATATGTAGATTGGTCGTTCTAACCGCTTGAAATATGTAGCGAAAATGCTTAAAATGGTCACTTTAAATCTTTAAACGTTAAACTTGAGCGGATTTAAAAAAAATCCTTTCGCCACAAAACTGTATGTAGCACTCTCAACTGAGGATTTTGCAAAAAGGCTTAAAAGGACCCTCTTTAATGTTTTAAATATGAAACTAGTGGAGGAAGTCGTAAAATTTAATTCGACACAAACCTGTATCAGTACTCTCAACTGTTAATTTTAAAATGTCTATAAAATTGCGTCGCGTTGAAAGCAGGGAATCTCCCTCAATGGCTCAAGTTGTTAATTAGTTTGTTAGTCACAAAAGTTCAGCAGGAGTGCAGCTCCTGTCCGCTCTGCAAGCCCGCACAGCTTCTCAAGCAAATGTGGACTGTACCCGCTCCTCACGCGTCCAGATAACTCTTGTCAGAGCCGTCATCTGCAGCGACGATATGTGGGCCTGCAGTCAAACTTTGTCTTCGTACCTGCTTCTGTTGGGCGAGAATTATAGGCAATATACAGCTACAAGTTCCTGAATGTCATTTGTCTGCTTCAGCAGACAAACAACACAACTTCTCTGCTATTTGCTTCATAAGCTAATTAAGTTATCTTCTATTTAACCATAGCACAGTGGTAAGATATGATTTTATCCAAAATATATTTTGGTTTTGTAAAACATTTTATATTTTGAGGTACCCATGTAAGAAATGGAGATATTCAAAGAATAGCGTTAACCATTTCTCACAAAACTCCAACAGAAATTCCGAGCATACGTCTTATAAAGACGATTATAAAAACTTGTTAATATCATCACCACATAAACGCTACTATTACAAATCGAGTTGTGTAGCTACTCAAAAATAGAAAGGGAACTTCAGGAATGAAGTAGGCCTATTTCAATAATATAACATAGCAAGTTGTGCGTTTTACTTAGAAAATGCAATAAAAATATTGCAAGAGTTAAATATATTTGAATTATTGGATACGTTTATATATATATATATATATTTACTTATTCTGGTGTAGTTAAGACCATCCAAATATCTTGGAGCAACAGTAACCAATATAAATGACACTCGGAGGGAATTGAACGCAGAATAAATATGGGAAATGCGTGTTATTATTCGGTTGGGAAACTTTTGTCATCTAGTCTGCTGTCAAAAATTCTGAAAATTAGAATTGATGAAACAGTTATATTACCGGTTGTTCTGTATAGCTGTGAAACTTGGACTCTCACTTTGAGAGAGGAACAGAGATTGAGGGTTTTTAAGAATAAGGTTCTTAGGAAAATATTTGGGGCTAAAAAGGATGAAGTTACAGGAGAATGGAGAAAGTTACACAATGCAGAACTGCACGCATTGTATCCTTCATCTAACATAATTAGGAACATTAAATCCAGACGTTTGAGATGGGCAGGCCATGTAGCACGTATGGACGAATCCAGGAATACGTATAGAGTGTTAGTTGGGAGGCCGGAGGGAAAAAGACCTTTGGGGAGGCAGAGACGTAGATGGGAGGATAATATTAAAATTGATTTGAGGGAGATGGGATATGATGATAGAGACTGGATTAATCTTGCTCAGGATAGGGACCAAATGGCGGGCTTATGTGAGGGCGGCAATGAACCTCCGGGTTCCTTGAAAGCCAGTAAGTAAGTAAGTTAATTCCATCAGGCCTTCTCTTCCACACCACAAGAAATACAAATGCAAGAATACAAATAACAAGAAAAATCACACCATAAACAAAGTAAAGCCACAAAAATACTTTATATTTCTCTCCTCTAATATTAATTGTTACCTTAACAGATATATTCTGTAAGGCCAAAAAATAATAATCTTTTATTAAATTCTTCTAGCAACAGTACATATTTCTGTACCGATTACTGTGCACATTACTGTGGAATCCCGACCATCAAGTCACTCAAGTGAGTGCGCTCCTTGTATAATGGCAGTTGACTTAATAAAATGTCAACATACATGCCCAACTTGGAGTCAGGCCACAAAAGGAAAAACACTAAAGGAGGGGAGTTCGATCCGGTGCTGTGGATTGGATTTCAGCGTAGCTCAACGGTCAGAGCGCTGGTACGTAGAACTAAGGACCCGGCTTCGATCCCCGACGCCGGAGCGAATTTTTCTCCTCTAATATTAATTTATAAGAGTGATTAAGTATCATAATTAATTATCCTAACTAATTAACATAAACAAGAAACTTGCATTAATTTTAATCTGGAATAAAACCACAAATCAACACTTGTAACACTATCTAGAAATCATTAAATAAAACAACATTTTCCAATTTAATTTTGAATTGTGATAAAGTCCTGCAGTCCCTGACGTCACTAGTTAACGAATTCCAGAGTTGAGGAATTTCCACAGTGTAGGAGGATGAGTATAAAGATGTTCTGTGATGAGAGATAGGAAGAAATGCTTGATGCCGATTTCGAAGAGTTGTAAGAAATTGAAAGCGCGATAGCAGATAATTCGTAGTAGAAATTTGCATGATTCTAATCAGTATAAAGAAAATTGCGAAAGTCTTAATGAAAGCTTAATAGTGACATTCCCAAAATGTAGTGAGGTCAAAGAAAGATAGATCGGTAATAGATAAGACGATTCATTGGAATCTTCAGTTCACAGAATTTTATAATGATTTTGATATATATTGGAATTAGAAGTAATACTAATAACAATACTAATAATGGTAAAGCCCAGAAGAATAATGTTCTACTTAGACCTAAGGTTTATTCCCACAATTCTTTCATGAGATAACTACATGATTATAATGGAAAAATTGATTTCAGAAGGTTAAGGCAGAATTTGATATGACTGAGCAGAAATAATAGGTTACATAACAACATATCTACAACAGAATATCTCCACCATCACAGTTTAATACATATATCACATACCGTACACTGGAAGAAGAAAATATGTCCCATTATGGATATAAAGCCACTGTCACAATAGGAAACCAATATTGTAGGCTACAATCAAAGCTATTTCAGAAAATAACCTAGATATTTTCCCGTACAATCTATCAGAAACAACTCCTTTGTCATTTATATTACCCACCTGTCATATTGTAACTTCGATAAAGCTGAAGCTAAACTCATTTCCAAGTATACTCCTATAATATGAATACAAAATAATATGTAAGGTAGAATTTGCTGGAGTCATAGTATCAATTGGGATCATTAACATAAACTGTCTGTATGTACGTGTGGATGTATGCTGCTAAGCCGGAAGATCGCCAATCCAACAACATTCATTTTTGCCAAATCTAGATTAGAGCATTAATTCGAAAGCTGTAATACGGTGTCGCGAAACTATCAGAATCCGAGTGCGCGCAAGAAGCGGCATATGTATCATCGATGTTCGGGGCATTATTTTTCGTAAACTAGGAAAAAAAAAAGAAACGAACGGCTATTACCACGTTTCTTAACGAACGAAAATTAGCCTAAATATGCATTTTCATTAAATTCAAGCTACACAACCAGGAACAGTTCTCTTGTAAGATTTTGTTTCGAATATTGCGGTACATATATTCCAATTTATCTTTATGATTTTCTTAGAAAGTTTCCTCTTACATTTCATGGTAAATAATTTAAGATAATCTCTCATTTTAGAATGAAAAGTAATTTGCTGAATGATATTCGTTGGATGTAGGACAGAAACCGCAACATTTTGACGTAAAAGAATGATAACCTATATAGCCTCGAAGGTGTCTTAGCCGCATTCTTACGTCCAGCATATTTGTATCCTAGCGTGATTTGCAGTAGACATGGAATTTTGAGGGAAATTGTTTCCCGAGTAATTATTTTTCTCTCCTTTGATTCCATATTTACTATATCGTCAGCCCGCAGAACTCTGCCAATCTCCTAGTACAGAATTCCATTTGTGAGTTGGAGTTACATGTAAAAACAAGTCTATTACTCTCGATGTAAGATGATGATGATGACTGGTATTGAATTATATACGGAGTAAAAAATGGACAGTAATTTTTTCTTGAAATCTCCCTTTGAGAGACACATGTGGCCTAAATCTATGAAACACAGCCTATTTTAAATTTTACCACTCTTTCGAAGGGAGCTATAATTTGTATTTCGAGTAAATTTAAAACCATGGCCACAGCTTCGATCCCTGGCATTGATAGGACAGACTATAGTAATGGACAAGATAGAAGGACGAGTTTGAATAATATTAACTTACTTATTTACTTATGGATTCATTGCCGCCCTCACATAAGCCCGCCATTGCTCCCTATCCTGAGATTAATCCAGTCTCTACCATCACATCTCACCTACCTCAAATCCATTTTAATATTATCCTCCCATCTACGTCTCGACCTCTCCAAAAGTCTTATTCTCTCCAGCCTCCCAACTAACACTCTATATGCATTTCTGGATTCGCCCATACGTGCTACACACCCTGCCCACATGAAACGTCTGGATTTAATGTCCTTAATTATGTCAGATGAAGAATAAAATGCATGCAGTTCTGCGTTATGTAACTTTCTCCATTCTTCTGTAACTTCATCCCTCTTAGCCCCAAATGTTTTCCTAAGCTCCGTATTCCCAAACACCCTTAACCTCTGTTCCTCTAAGTGAGAGCCCAAGTTTCACAACCATAAAGAATAACTGGTAATATAAGTGTTTCATAAATTCTAACTTTAAAAGCTTCTTAACTGAATAATAACATGCATTTACCATATATATTCTACGTTTAATTTCCTCCCGAGTATGATTTATATTAATTGTTACTGTTGCTCCGAGATGTTTGAATTTTTCCACCTTTTCAAAGTATGAATTTCCAATTTTTATATTTCCATTTCCTACAATATTCTGGTCACGAGACATAATCATATACTTCGTATTTTCAGGATTTATTTCCAAACATATCTCTTTACTTTCTTCAAGTAAAAGTCCCGTGTTTTACCTAATAGTTTTTGGATTTTCTCCTAACATAGTCACATCATCCGCATAAACAAGGAGCTGATAGTGTTCAATTCCAAACCCTCTCTGTTATTGGATAATATTAACTTATAATATTAATTATTTTCCATTTAATATTATTGAAATCACAGGAAGGTAAATCTGGAAGCGATATTCGTATAATATACGCACCTGTTCGTTAACGTGGAACCACAATTTGAAGTTACACAGTATAGTGTGCACTATATGGCTGGGTCTTTGACGTTGTCAATCCACTTGAGGTATGTGGACAAAAGCAAAGAATTGGACAGTGATTGTCTATCGTTTCTGGATATCTCAGTGGTAGAGCGTTGTCACGCTTAGCCAGAGGTTTCGGTTTCGATACCCGGCCTCGGAACAAATTTTCCCTTTAACATTATTCAAATCAGTTAAATCTGGAAGCCAGACTCACATTTATAAGGGTGAGTGTTTATGTCTAGGATTATCCTTCTCTATTAACTTTACTAATTTCATTCTTCTGAAGTCCTTCATTTAATTTGCCAGACTTCTCGTTTTATCTCATAAAATAAATGTGGCACAGTTTGGCGCGAGAGCTTTGGTGGCAGCAGATGGAGATGGCCAGTCAGATTACAACTTTCCCTGTGTGTAACGATCATGTACTGGTGCTGGTCAGGGACCCGCAAACACACAAAGTTGGTCTGTCGAGCTGACGGCCGTTAGGGAACTATGTGAGTCTCTGTGCGGCACCTTTCGGCTGTAAATAAACACACAGAGAACCCTCTCATCTGATCTCATTCTTCCTAGGTGGGGTGTTATTCATAATGGATCAGTCACTGGCCATGGTGCGAAAGAATCTTGCATCGTCTCTCCGTAGGGAAATAAAATAAACTTTTTGACGATGTATATTTTGTTCATTCTGAAACAACTTAGTTTCTCTCGTTATCAGATGCATTCCTCTCTGCGTTAAATAAGCGTCTTCTTTACCGTCCATCAACCTTATTTCCCTGGACAGGACACACACACACATTGAGTCATTTAAAAATGAGATAGAAAAGTAAGGTATAAATAACGAATGGTAGGTGGAGGAAAGCATAAAACATAGGAAAATAAAGATATTTATTCGATTTCAGTTATAAGTTGTACTAAAATAATTAGGATATGTATATCTATTCACGTCTGTACAGACAACTGTACGTATATTTTACTCGTCTTCATTGTTTTGTACTTATGAAAATCGTTGTTTAAAAGTGACATGAGTGCTAAAATATACAGGCTTTTTCTTTTATGAATTCATGAAAGAGATCCTAACCTCACTACAATGATGTACTCCGTACAAAGAGCACTGAATTTCGTGTTTAACCTGGGGCTGTTGGGCTCTAAAAAATCCGCATGTATACTTTGTATGCTTTAATAGAAATTAGGTTTAGAAATTTGCATACCATAGTTGTACGTATATTGTTACCGCTTCTTATATACATTAATTTTCATTTATGAAAGTCTACATTTAGAAGTCATATAAATGTGAAAAGTATATTTTTGTTTGTTATGAATAGAGCTCAACGGTGGTTGCAAAAATAATCAAGTTGAATAACACCAGAATGTTACAATACTTTTGTGGAAACATGGTAGATAGAAGTGGAGGCCGGAGATATTTGCAGGAACAATTTCTTCAAAAAGAGCAACAACGAGAAGATTAAATCCCACAGCGCATTGTCAGAGGTTTTCCTAACGCTGGATTGGCTGTGGATCACTCATCTTACCAATTCCTCTCGATTGGCCACCTCTCAACCCCGACTTCACAATATGTGACAATGCGCTGTGAAGTTTTATCAAGAGCATTGCTGCACAGGAATGGTACGATATCGTTGATGAAATAAAGGGCGCCATGCGACGCGATTTCCAACAGATTATACCAGCAATGCTGAGGCGAATGTGACATCGAACCTGGCGACGCATTATTTTGTGAGGAGAATTATGGAGGACATACTGACCCTTTGGACACTTGGGGCACACAGTTAGTGTAAAGTGGATGTATGTCTGCATTGTGATCGGAATTACATAAGTAGTGAGTATATTTCAGGTATTTAGGCTATAAGGGGTAATGGGACTTTGTGCCCATACTGTATTTTTCTTTGTATTTTTTTTTTATTTACACTGCAAGTGGGCAAGCACCCAGTGGCAGTGGTATACACAATATAAACAATACATAATACAATTATACAATACACAATACAATAAGAATACACAATACAATTTAACACAATAATTGCAATTTTAATAATAATACATAAAATAACCTAATTAATAAGTGAACCTAATTTTACAATACAGCCACATATTTATAGGCCCTACATAAGTTCCACATTGGTACCGATAATAATCTTTCACTTTACTCTCATCTCACTTGCTTTAGTGGCAATATGACGCATTTCACTCACACTTTAGGACACATTTCACTGACACTCTATAACACACTTCACTGACACTATAGAACACATTTCATTGACACTATAAATTATCACTGATCGGAACTATTCCCTGCACTGTAAAACTATAACTTCTCAGACTCACAACGCTTCACTGATGCAACAGCTCAAATAAGACACATAATTACACCCTTATGCATACTTGTAAACAGAACTACATTTGAACAAAACATTTCTAGTCTAAGACCCTCTTACACGCTATTTTTAAATAAAATTAAATATTAAATGTCACCTTAATTTTAATTTACACTTTATACACAACTTTTTAAGTTATTCTTGAATCTCCTTAAAGAAGGACAGCCCTCATAGACTGCTGCAGGTAGGTCATTCCAATCATTTATAGTTCTATTTAAAAATGAGAATTTACCTACATCCGTTTTCTGTTTCCTACATTTGATTTTAAAGTCATGATCGTTCCTACCATAGTACATTGGCTTCTCTAACCGAGCCGTTATGTCTACCCATGCTTTCTGACCTAGATGTGCTCTATACAATGATGTTATTCTAGTTTTCCTACTTCTGTTTTCCAAAGTTTCCCATTTAAGTTCTTTTATCGTATCGTGTCCATCTTCTCTTTTACCTTTAACAAATTTAGCTGCCCAGTACTGAATTCTTTCTAAGGAATCTATCTGATATATTCTGTAGGGATCCCAACATGTAGTTCCGTATTCCATTAACGGTCGCACTAACGTTACATATACTATTTGCCTCGATTTGGGGCTAGCCTTTTTCAAGATTCTCACAACGGATAAAACTAACGAATAAAACACAAGAACAGCTTAAAAAAAAAAAAAACAATTTTTTCGTTATCATGTATGCTGAAATCGTGTATTTTAGCGAACAATTTAAAATTGTTTTGTTGAGAATCATATGCTTAATATTTTGTGTATTGATTTCATATATTATGCCCCTAACGTTGGTCCTAGTGTTAGCGTAATAAACGTCTTGACTAACGAGAATGTCTGCAGCTTGAAAGGGTCATTAAATGAAGTACACTTCGTTAATAATACTTTTTTGTATATCACCATGTTTAGCAGTCAATGGTCTGCCTTCACTAAGCTTATTAATTTGCAGCTGATTAGTTACTAATTATGCTCTTCAATATATCTGTGTGGTTAACAGTATTGAGTGGCCATTAGGAATCCAGGATTACTCCATAACTCAACTACCGTTAAATCGAAGGTTCTTGTTACGGTTTCTTCTCTCTAACTGTGCACATTATACACAATGGCGCAGGGAAACGGGAAATTTAGAATTAATGTACCGTATAGTAAATGACACGAATAAACACAGTACAAACATTATTTATTTCTGGAAGTACCATACCTTACATTGAAATACACTACACTGTACATAAAACTGCAACTAATGTGTGATCAATATAAACCAGTGATGTCAACTGATGCCCATAGGAGCAAGCGCGCGCTTTAGAGCCCAGGAGAGCCTGAGCGCTTTACAGCGGAAAGGAGACAGACGAAAGAGGTAGTATATGCCGCTTGGTCGAGCTATATTCAGGGATGGCCAGCACTGATTAAATGGATAAAGGGAAGAGAACTTATTAAAACTGTATCCATGTTAATTTTTAGATTTGTCTGAGAAGTATAAGTGCATTATAAGAATGTCAGTTTTAAATTCAATGCTCATTTTTCACAAGTTTGCTTTTATATTCAATAGGAATATTTCCTCAACTTTTTCACAGAAAAGTGAAATTTTCAGATATGTTTGTTTAGTAGACTTACAGGTACCGTACTATAAGAATATTTTCGTAAATCTAAAATCGTAAATACGTATTACTGAAGATAGTGTATTAAAATATTTGAAAATATTCGCATGGAAAATGTTTGTAAGGAAATGAATTAACAAAGCAAATACTGTTACATCACAAACAAAAGATATGTGCCTATATGTTGAAAGCTCTATAGCTTCAGCAGATTTTGAGATAATTTAATATTCTGATAACAGAAAGTTGCTCACCAATATCACCTAAAAGCATAATGCGATAAGAGTTTTATTATGTAATATTACTTATAGTTAAAACATATATCTAGGCAATTTTGCTTTGTACTGTAATATTGTTTTGATTACTTTTATAAGGCTAAAGATATCATCAAGATCAATTTCAACTTATGTCATATTCAGTGTCTTTATTTAGGATAACACTTTCTTTATGAACGATGTGTTTAATTCGCTTAGTACAGTATAGTTATAGTTATTATGGAATTTGTGTGAATATTCTTTCTTTATTTGTTATTATGTTATTAACGTTTAAAACACAACTGTAATATTAGGCTAAGAAATAGATGTTAGTACTTTTGTTTTACAGACAATATAGAAAATAACAAACAGAAAGAAGCCATATACAAATAACGACATATAATTTCACGTTCCGTTTGAAGTTTGTGCAGCACTGTTTTCTTAATACAACAGGCTGCTTATTCCTCCTAGCATACCTAGCGCTTGATGCCCGCGCACGACGTCAAGGTCAGAAAAATGCGCTTGCTTTGACATAACTGATGAAGACCTACATTCTTTATGAAAGTACAAATAGTAAAAATAGCCTATTGTATTGTACACAGTGTAAATAATTTAAATTGTAAATATTAGTGTAATTGTTAAAGCGGTCTAATTTTTGTTCTGCCCAACTTGACCAAATAGGTGTTGCATGAGCAGCCAGCCAAGTACATACTTCGTCTCCATATACACGAGCGTAGTCCACTTAAAAACTCGAGTAATTTGCAGCTTAGTGAAACATAATAAGATTTCTAATCATAACTTTCCACATGTTTATTTCATGCTTCCACTTTTGCATTAGGCTGTATCGCATTATAGGTTGAAATGAAATTATGAAATAACTAGCCTAAAAATGTCCCGTTAAGGGCAAAGGTCTCCTCCTATAGAGGGAGAGCTCTATTTGTCTCACGCGGTGAGCTACTCCGCGTAAGAGATGTTTATAACCTTGGAATTGTTCACTTGGTTCACATTCTGCACTGTTTGGTATTGTTCGCTTGTTTCTGTCGCACTGGTTTTAGTCGCTGTTCACTTGTCTTCATAGGTTTTTCCAGTCTTCCCTATGTCTTGCTCTGAGCAAAGAATATTCACGTGATAACCGCTAGATATTGCACTAAGTATTTTTCAGAAACAGTGTATTTATATGTGAAGTATGCTTGTTATCTTGGCGGATAATTAAGAATTTCTTTAAAATACGATAAGCCTTACCTTCTACTGTAGCTTTATCTAATATTATATCCACTTCCAAGCGAAACTTCTGCACAATTTCCTGTTTCCTGGTATCGAAAGAGTTTTTTCTCACTGTCTCCATTTACTATGTATGTAGCTCTACGAAATGGGTAACAGAGTTTCGGAGATCATTATTCATGCGTGGTGTATTAAGAGGTCGAATGAATATCTCGTAATGGGAAGCAAAGATTCTCTTTTTATAGCAGTCATTTCCTGAGGCGTACAAACGCAAATATGTATTTTTCATACGGCGTGTAATACGTTATTAAAGACCTTGCCGTCTAATATCATCATAATAAGGAATTTTTAATTTACTTAGGCCTATACTTTATGTCCACTGAGTTCATCTTCAGCTGTGTTAACATGCTGTGTTTATTTTCTAGAGTTTTGTTCTTTTCTCATTGTCAAATCTTTTGTTACTTTTTAGCGAAGCATTTTAACAGATCTTGTAGAATATGGTTAACGAAGGCCTTGACCTTTGCTATTATATTCTTTGAATACCCTTTGTATAATTTCAAGGCTTTGCTGTCATCGCTAACATTTATTTCATCTTTAAAATTTTCTTTTCTCCCTTTGGTAAAATACAGCTTATCGATGGTGTTGAACAGCAACTTCGTATGTCAAAATATTCAGGTTTACAGGAGAGCGAAGAAAACATTTTAATATCTTGATAACGAACAAACATACAACAAAAGAGGGTATTGAAATATCTTTTTGTAAAGTTTGTGTCTGTGCCTTGACATACGGTGTGTTTGTAGAAGATTTATAAAAACTTTATTGGTAGGGAAAAAAGTGATGTGATTTTTTACATACAACCTTGCTGTTCCACACCATCGTTATACTATGCTGCTGTTACATTAAAACCTATATATAACTGTCAAATTTGTATCTCCGGTTTATACTACATTACTGTGTTATTTCCCCTACGTATCGTTCCGTGCCGGTGTGGTTTAAGGCGGCGTGTCTAAGGCTAAAAGTATGGAATGAACACAGGTTTGAATCATCATAAGGAAAGGAATTTTCTCATGAAATTTCGATCAGTGCAGTGTATGAGGCTGGTGCTCATACACCATCGTGATGAATTTGAAGATCTACAGTAGGCCTTCATTGTAAAGCGAAAATCATATTCATACGCCACTATAGCGTTCATCGCATTGACCACATGTTGCCCTTATGCTAGTTGGATGATCGTTTACGTCTCTGAGACGTGTAGACGTGAGATCAGGAACAGGTTTGCGGCCTTGGTTCTCCAGTAACTGTTTTTCAATGATTATTTTAAGAAGCTTTATCAACTGCTCTGGTTATCTATGCATCTGAGTTATAATTACATTAAAAAAGATACATTAAGAAACTAATATATACATAAAACAGAAATATAAATTAAGGAATTTATCCCGTATGAGCAAACGCTCGTGATCGGGAGTCAACTGACCTGTAGATAAGCAGAAAGAAGAAGAAGACAAAATAAACAAATTAATATAAGCAAGAAAATAGCACAGATTATAAAAACAAGAGCCTATATGATAAAGAACAATCCCAATTGAAAAGCTTTATAACAAATATTCACAAGTATAATAACATTAGACTAATATTTACCAATTATTAATTATCTAACCCTATGTTAAGTTCCCTTAATAATTTCTTTAATTTTGAGTTTAAATATAATCATACGTATGTAAATTAGGGATGAGCAGAATCCGTCTATGCTTATCTACTTAAATATTAAAATACTTGTCACATTTTATTAGCTTGAATGTTTTCGGCTTGAATAAGCCATCTTCAGAAAATTATGCCCGAGAATACATATAAATGTAGATTGGTACATGCGTTTTATGTGGCACAATGTGAACAATGAGCTAATTATGAGCCTCTACTATAAACAATTGTGGGCTCAAATTAATTAATACGTAGTTAAAATAAAAAGCTATGTAAGCTGTGGTCAATAAAATGTGAAGATATTAAAAATATATAATGTTGTCCTAAGTTGCAATTTTCTGAACCATCTGTAACAAAACTCCAATGGAATTATCTCCATTCAAGACACCATTGGAGCATGTATGAATCTACATTTATATGTATTCTCAGGCATAATTTTCTGAGGATGGCTTATTCAAGCCGAAAAAGTTCAAGCTAATAAAATATGACAAGTATTTTAATATTTAATATTTGTTAAGTAGATAAGCATACACGGACCCTGCTCATTCCTGATTTAATGTATTAGCTTTTCGGTCCTTATCATGTTTCTTAAATATACGTATGTAAGCTAAAACAGGATACTCAGAAATGAATTTGTTGTATAGTTTTAAGCCATAGTTGAAGCCTTGTTTCATACCAGCCGCCGTTGAACTTTTGGATTCTGTAAAATGAAATAATACATTTCTTCTCATATTATAATTATGCCAATATGTGTTGAAATTTTTCTTGTTATTATGAAAGAAATTTAATAATGTATATTTATATATCTGCTTTAATTTGAAAACGTTAAAATCCAAATAAAGATATTTAGTAAGGTAATCAATAGACGTTTTCAGACAAATTTTGATTATACTCTTTTGTAGTAAATCCAGCGGCTTTCTTATGGCTTTAGAAACACTTCCCCAACCAAAAATGCAATAATGTAAGTGAGATGAAGGTGATAATGGTAACTAGATGAATTCAGGGACCAGAGCTGAAAAATTACACAGCATATTTTCTAAATGAATTGAGGGAAAACCCCGGAAAAACCTCAACTCTGTAGCTTGTCCCAACGAGATTTGAACTCGGGATCGCTCGTTTCATGGTCAGACATTCTAACCGTTACTCCACAGCGGTGGATCATTAACTGTTACTTCATGTGTTGTTATTATTATTATTATTATTATTATTAATATTAAGTTATTACTGTATATTTTTATTTGTGTCTTGTTCTTATATCTGTATTTATCTGTTTTTTTTTTTTCATTTAAATTTGTAATCTGTATCTTGCAATTATATCTGTATTTCTCTTTTTTCCATTTTTTATGTTACAATAAACTATTTCTACTCTCTCTTATAATTGGGGTTTTGTCCTGTTATAGACAAATGAATAAAATAGGAAATAAAAATTATTATTATTATTTTTCTTCACTGCAGTCAATTACGTAATATTGTGAGAAAGTAGAGCCACTATTTCGTCGATCAGTGGTTCCCAGTCACCACGAAATGGTGATGTAATAGCAATACAAACCGCATACCACTATTGCAGAGAGGTGTAGAATAAGTATCTCCTCCAGTGTTGCCAAACTGTGTGAAATTTCACAATGTGTGGAATTTCGATTGCTGTGTGGAATAATTGGCTGTGTTGAATTTTGTATGGAATTCTCACAGCTAGGTCCACTAACTTTCTAAGTTAATTAAAAAATAAATATGCATATACAATACCCGTACAGTTGACTCTAGAGTAGCAGTGTGTGGATTATTTAAACTGAGCTTAATCGTTAGGGATAGCATGGGACACTAAACCAGCATTGGAAGCAGAAGTGTCTAATGGTATTGAGAGATTCATTATCCATTTTACACAATCACTTGTACAATACTGTGTAATTTTTTTCCCACTTCATTTCATTACTCTTCAATGTATTTTCATCTCATGTTTGTCCGAAATCAAATTGTACTTTATTTTAAAATTTATCATTGTTCCGTATTCTCTCAGCAATCATATTGTATTTTTCATTTAACCTCTGCTTTGTATTCTGGATCCTTGTGGTCAGCCGTAGATTTCGGCCAGATGTCCAAAATTGTGTAATAAGTTATTTTAACTGATGATTATTCATGTCTTAAGGAAGAAAAAAATGTCCTCACATTTTTTTCTGATTGCAATATTTAACTAATTAATAAAGTTTAAATTATTGGACGTCTTGCAACGTTGCTGGATGGGTAGGGGGTACAGCTGAAGCGGGTACATCACCATACCGGTACAAAACAGATGCTCTGTTCTAATGCAGGGGCGGACAGGGTAATTGTTGTTTACATAAAACCAGCAGCAAATACAAACTTTCAATCTCATTAATAGAACATTATGTTAAATTTACATTTTATTTCCCAATATTACTTCATTTTTGTATTGTGCGTCTAAAAAATAAACAAAAAGGGTGGTATTCATAGACATTTCGCAGCACGCGCTACGAGCGTACTAAGCTAGCCCCGGCTATCCACTGGTTACTAGTACAGAATTCAAATCATATCCTATCGCTAACACTGGTTTATGAATACGAAAAACGCTGATCATCTACCGGAAGCCCGCGCTAAAAATGTCTATGAATACGGCCCTAATGGTTTACTGCACAAAATCACACGAACTTTTTCTCTAAAGCAAAATTTTAATCTCTCCCGCTTCCGTAAAACAGTATCATGTTTAAAGAAATTTCTCGTGTGATTTCTGAAACAGGATAAGAGACTCCCAATTTCTAATAATCGTTGAGAAACTGCTACGAAAGTTCGCCGATTAGGTAACCTTCTATGCGGAAAACGTTGACGGTACATCCTTCTTGCAGCACATGAATTACGAAAACTTCTCCATAAATTAAAAACATATCGTGATATTCCTGAATTGTGAATGACATTGTAAGTCGTTTATCGAATACCTGTACTGCACTGCCATAGACCTATGGGAAGGGAGCTTGAACTCAGCTGATCTGTACGTCTGTCCAGACTGCTGTCAGCAGCATGAATCCTGCTAACACGTTGCCACGTCTCTCACGCCAGAATATTAACAAATTTAAGCATGAATTATTATTTAATTTCACGAAAACGTAATAGAACACAAATATTTATTTAAACTAATATTAACTCTTTGCTAGATATACCTACTGATGTAATTGTTTTCGTAATTTTACTCACGATGTAAGCAGTATAACGCAAATAAAATAAGTAAAGAATTTTTTTTTCTTGGAAAACTACAAAGCTTTGAACTTATGTTGTGTGGACATTTTTTGATCCAGCAGAGCTTCCCCGAGGACTGTGAAAAGGACGGTACTTATACCCCTTACGTCCTGTATATATTCTACATGTTTATAGCGCAAAAAATATTTTCAAGTCATGTGCGGAATTGTGTCGAATTTGGTTAGTATTATTTTTAGTATTTATTTATTTAACCTGGTAGAGATAAGGCCGTTAGGCCTTCTCTGCCCTTCTACCAGGGGATTACAACTATAACATGACCAATAAAATTACAATTAATATTAAATTTACAATTACAATTACAATAAAAATTGAAGTACGACAAGATTACTGATTAATGCAAGCTGGACATTTTATCATAGAAGTTAAGAACAAAGAATATTTTTGTATTTACTGAATTACAAATTAAACCTACAATAACAAAATCCTATAGTGATGAAATTACCGGATATTGAAATATTTTGTGATAGATTAAGAGAACTATTTACAAGAAACCTTGTCTGAACGAGTCTCAATTACTGACCAAGTGCCTAGTAAGTTTGCGTTTGAATTCAATTTTATTTCGACAGTACCTGATGCTAGCAGGTAACGAATTCCAGAGTCATGGCAGGGCTATTGTGAAAGAGGATGAGTATGAGGAGGTGCGATGGGATGGTATTGTTAGTATTGTTTCATGGCGAGAGCGTGTGTTCAGATTGTGGTGGGAAGAAAGGTAAGTGAAGCGAGACGACAGGTACGAAGGAATAGAAGAGTTCAAGATTTCGAAGAGAAGGAGAAGTGAATGTAAATTTCTTTTTTTATCTAGTTTAAGCCAACCTATTCCTTCCAGTGATGGGGTAATGTGATCATATTTACGAACATTGTTACAAAACGTGCACACAAATTATGAGCACGTTGAAGTTTCGTTTTGTTATCGCTGGAAAGGTCAGTCAGTAAAATGTCAGCATAGTCAAAATAGGGAAATACAAGTGTCTGCACAAGGGACTTTTTTAAACAAGAGAGAAAATGAACATTTATCCTTTTTAGCACATGGATAATAGAATATACTTTTCTGCAGGTTTCTGTGATTTGTATGTCCCAGTTGAGATTATTATCCATGTGAATGCCAAGATTTTTTATCGAAGAACTGAAAGGGATATGCACTGTACTTACTTTAACGGGGGAAATGTCGAGGTGCTTTACAGCGTCGGTTTGCCGTTTGTGTCCTTATATGATTGCTTGTGTCTTTCCAGGATTGATATTAAGTTGGAATTTCTTTGTCCATGTCACAATCGAGTCAATGTCTTCGTTCAATTTGTCTATAGCGTCATTTATTCGATCTAAGCGGGAAGAGATGTAGCATTGAAGGTCGTCAGCATACAAGTGATAGTTACAATGCCTTACATGAGATGTAATATCATTGACATATATTGTGAACAACAATAGTCCGAGTACCGAACCCTGTGGTATACCTGATGTTATGTTAAGCCAGGAAAAGCTTCGATTCCCGGATACAACACATTGTTGTCTTTCCCGTAAGTAGGATTCGAACCAACTCACAGCAGTCTCTGACAAATGCAGATTTCTCAATTTATGGGTGAGCATGTCAAAATTTACAGAGTTGAAAGCTTTGCTAAGGTCAAGAAGTGTTAGTATTGTTACTTTATTAGAGTCGATTGCTTCACGAATGTCTTCTGTCACTTTAAGTAGAGCAGTACTTGTGTTGTCTCCAGCTCTGAAACCTGACTGATACTTGTCGAATAGTTTGTGTTCGTTCATGTAGTTAGTAATTTGTCTGTGTACGATTCTTTCCAGTGCTTTTGATATGGCTGGCAGGATACTGATTGGTCTATAGTCGTTCGGTTCGGTGGGAACTTTGTTATGGTTGTTATGTGGGTGGATTTTAGTGTTGCTAGTCTGACAAAAATGATATCCTCAGGTATTGCAGTGAATGGCAGTGCATAGCTAAGAAGAAGGTGGGGGTACGCCATACCTTAATATAGGCTGGGACGTGTCGCGACACAACTTTTGGCGTTCATTGCTTTAATACTTGAACCATTAAAATATGTTTTACGATAGTCTGTATTCCGGAATTGTTTTACAACAACGCCTGATGCATTTATTCTGTACATACTTTTTAGATCGTGTTTTCAGATATGAAGCTGTGTTGGGAGGAGTGGGTGAAGAAAGAATGATGCTGAGACTGATCAGGAAGAGAAAAAGGAATTGGTTGGGTCACTGGCTGAAAAGGATGCACTGGAAGGAATAGTGAACGGGAGAAGAGTTCGAGGCAGAAGAAGATATCAGATGATAGACGACATTATGATATATGAATCATATGAGGAGACAAAGAGGAAGGCAGAAAATAGGAAAGATTGAAGAATTCTGGGTTTGCAGTGTGAGACGGTTCCTCGTATAGGATAAGGAGGTTTTTCATTAGATTAGTATTTCGTGTTAATATTCTTATATGGATAGTAAGTGTGGGGCGTGTAAGAAAGGTCCATAATGTGAGGCGGAAGTAACAGGTGGGCAGGAAGGCCGAAGCGACGCTACGCGGACAGGAAACATGTGTCCAGGCGTGGAGTTGACCGATGAGGGGATGTGTGGACTTTGCCTGCAGGTGGTCAGCAAGATTACGCCAAGCCAGGTTCGAAAAAGAGGTGATCTGGTATATGTCAGAGAATTGTCAGGAAACACCGGAAGTAGGGGAGAATCTAGTAACGAACAAGTTTTGAAGAGCGCGTCTTAAGTGACGTAAGAGTAATCATGGCCAATCAGGATTCATAATAGAGACACGTGATTTATAGATAGGAGGGCGAAATTGTAAGTTTGGTGGTTGCAAGTAGAGGGTAGATTTGGCAGATAGAGAGAAGGCATATACAAAGCGTGCGGAGAGGACGCACTCCACATATTCTCGGCGAACCTAAGTCGGAAGGATAACAATTTACGGACTTAGAATTTTTAAGTGGTTTAGTAAGAAGTCGTGTGTTGTATCATTATTATAAGTCTGAATTCTTTTCTCGTCATTATTATTACATTCGGAATAAATTGTCATCACGTTATCAACTCTCCGTTATATTACTGGTGTTTTATAGTACAAAACATATAATTACGTGAACTCAGAAATTAGTCTACCAACTTGTAGGAAGTGAGAGCAGTATATTATACACTTGGACGCGCATTTCTGTTAATCTGAAACGAACACTGAATAATAATAATAATAAACGTTCTCATAGTTCTTACCAACAACTTCTGGTGTGCGCCTACATCATTTCAACCTACGAGCACGTCTCCCAAACCCCATGTCCCAACCGTTTTGCAGCTGACCTGGGACCTCATACTCTACCGGAGTAATCTCGAGGAGGCTGGCGCCCAAATTAATTGGTGTACATCTTTAATTATTTACATCAACGTGCCTCCTTGAGCTACTTTCCATATACGACGGAGCTGGCAGCCGAGGGCGACGACGACCGACGACCGTCGCAGATTCTGGCGCCCCAACGACGCCAGGCGACCGTCGCAGATTTTGGCGCCCCAACGAGGTCCGACCGCTGCAAGTAAAAGACCTGCCCTTGGGCAGAACACTAAATGAAATTAAAATTTCAGAACTATAATTGAAATAGGTCCTACGTCACATTTGTCTCGTTGAATCGTAGCCGTTTATAAAAGACAATTCAAAAATACATTTATTCCACTATTCCTATTGTATCACATATGATACTATAGCTACTGATTATATATATATATATATATATATATTTCTAATTCGTACTAATATAATATTAAAAGCGTGGAGTCCTCAAAGACTACTATGTCTGATGTTAGTGACTTTTTGATCAGGCGTCGTAAGATTTTCAAATTAAAGGAGTCTCAAAATAGCCAAACAACAAAAAAACCACATCGCAAGTAGATCGCTACTTGGTCTGCTATGATAATTTTGGCACATTTGTAATATAACCACAATGTTCACCCACAATTATATTGTCCACCGCTTCCACTCTTCTACATTTACATATAAACTCACGGATTTAGGGAATTATTTTAAATGTTATGTATTATTATATTAGATTATAGAGCAGGTCGCATAATTTTCATTTTTAAGACTTTCGTTCAGTATTTTGCCCATATGACCGGACACTCAGTAGTATGAAACATCATTCCTTCCCTCCCTCCAAGTCTATGCTGACGTGCAGCTGATCAGCTACACAGAGCGACTGGTTGCTCGTACTCGCCATGGTCAGTGCTGTTTAGTATTGAGGCTAAACAGCGTCGCGTCGTTCGAAACATAGGCTTTGAAACGTGAATGGGGAATATCAATATTTTTAATTCGTTTTATCATGAAGCACGTTATCTTACTTGTGTAAAATGATTGTGTTGGTTATTTTAGTGTGTATTTTAAAGAGGCATTTCACTACTGTTCATAAGAGCCAGTATCACAGTAAAAGAGGTGAGAATACCGGTAGCTCTTTCTTTTTTTCGTTTTTAGTCCATAATGGGTTCATCATCATCATCATCATCATCATCATCTTTTTACTATTACTATGATCATCAATATTAATATTACTGTTATAATTATGAAAACTAATAATATATTATATTATTATTACTATTATTATTATTATTGTTATTATTATTTGATATTTGATATTTATTATATTATAGTTCACAGACAAAGTACATACAAGTAATCATTTAAACCCTTACATTACACACTTTATAATTTTACACATAGATATACTATTATTTAAATACAATTTATACAATTTAAATATTTAATATACAAAAAAGTTTTGTTTTATCTCGCACTTGTTATTTATTATTATTATTATTATTATTATTATTATTATTATTATTATTATTATCATTATCATTATCATTATGTGAGGGCGGCAATGAACCTCCGGGTTCCTTAAAAGCCAATAAGTATTATTATTATTATTATTATTATTATTATTATTATTATTATTATGTGAGGACGGCAATGAACCTCCGGGTTCCTTAAAAGCCAGTAAGTATTATTATTATTATTATTATTATTATTATTATTATTATTATTATTATTATTATTATTATTATTTTATATTTGAATTTGAATTTGATATTTATTATATTGTAGTTCACAAAGTACATACAAGTAATCTTTTAAACCCTTACATTAAACACTTTATAATTTTACAAATAGATACACTATTATTTAAATAAAATTTCTACAATTAAATATTTAATATACAAAAACGTTTTGTTTTATCTTGCAATTATTATTATTATTATTATTATTATTATTATTATTATTATTATTATTATGAGAGGACGGCAATGAACCTCCGTGTTCCTTAAAAGCCAGTAAGTATTATTATTATTATTATTATTATTATTATTATGTGACGGCGACAATTAACCTCCGGGTTTCTTAAAAGCCAGTAAGTAATTATTATTATTGTTATTGTTATTATTATTATTATTATTATGTATAAGACGTGTAAAATACTTGGACAACAAAATAATTCTGTTAAAACATTAAATGTAAATACCTTTGGAAAATGTTACATGTGCTAGTTATGGCATAACATTACCGATGAGCATGTTCGATACAAACTGCATTTATAAAAATTGCAATTATTGCGTAAAGAACATGAATAGGAAAAATTGTCTAACATTGCATCTTTAAGATCATTCATTACACGAATCTTAGCTCATTTCATAACTACTTAAACCGACTCTGCTTCTTATCACAACAACATACGGGTTACGTTTAACCTAAAAACAGGTTTTGGTTCGGAAACCACCAATTCTAGTGTGCCACTAATATTCTGAGTCTCAAACTATTGAACTAAATTTGAGGCTTTGAATCGACACGGTAATAACAGCAGCTCTTCACGGATACTTTTAATGTTGGTTTTAGCCAAGCTGCAATTAAATTAAATTATAATGGTTAATATAATATGTGATATAGTATACTTAGTTTTCCAGAAAAGAACGTAGCATTGATATGTGTTTGCCGTAACAGAATTTTTCCCAGATTAAATAATTTGCAACGAATGAGAATGCAATATTTTTGTCGAAGTCCGTTTGTGAGGAAACATTATCGAAAATGAACTTCAATTAAAAGCTATGTTTCCTGTACGTTAACTATCCTAACTTTGACTGTGCACGATTTCAATAGACTCCAATACTACCAAATCGCTGGAAAACGTACTATAGATCGAGCGATGTAGTGAGCGCTGTAACAAAAACTGTACATAACCACGAGTATATTTGCTAGGACATTAAATAATTGTGTTTCGGTCACAAAATACTTTCATTCCAGTACAGTTTAATTTAGCTAACACTGCGTCTGTAATTTTGCATACTACTTTGTTATTTTCTCTATTCTATTAGTAGTGTAACATGTATTTGAATGAAATTATCTTCGAATGTAATGACAATAAAGTAAACCGTCTGGAACTTTCTATCTTGAAACACTCCTTTGGCCGATAAAGTTTTGTCAGGAAAGTCAGAACACTCTTAACAACAGTCCATACATATTGCCCGGCAAGGAGAACTTCCGACTTGGCCTTGTAGGTCAGGGCGCTGCAGTCGATCAAGTCACATGACGTCACGATGACGTCACAGCGTTGTTGCGCATATTTTCCGCGTCGGGAGTTCGCTTTGCCGGATAGTACAACATACAATGCATACATGCTTACATTGTGTACATATACGTACATTTTTTTTGTAGGTTATTTTACGACGCTTTATCAACAGCTTAGGTTATTTAGCGTCTGAATGAGATGAAGGTGATAATGCCGGTGAAATGAGTCCGGGGTCCAGCACCGAAAGTTACCTAGCATTAGCTCATATTGGGTTGAGGGAAAACCCCGGAAAAAACCTCAACCAAGTAACTTGCCCCGACCGGGAATCGAACCCGGGCCACCTGGTTTCGCAGCCAGACGCGCTGACCATTACTCCACAGGTGTGGACTATACGTACATGTATATGCATACATAACTTAGAAAAATATCTATAAAATATGGTTTAAAATTCCTACAGTTATGACGAAATGTATGACACGTAGGGCCACTATTACGATATCCAGTTATATAGGAGTAAAACTAACCTCTAGTTAATTTTAAGGTCAAAGTAAAGTTACAGTAAACTTTGCTTTGTTTTTATCATCATCTAAAGTTCATTCTCGGTTAACATAATGATGCGAAATTTGATAGCAGTTAATATATATGTTTCTCAGATGTTTATAATCTATTTTCATTATTTTCCGTGCCTGCTGATTCAAATCCTTGTAAATTAATATTGATTACATAAAAAAGATAAAAAATGAAGATGAATTTCTCTTAACGAAAAAATTATGACTGAAAATTATTAATGATGAGAAACGGGTCATTAACCCATATCTGCCTAGTGTTGCGTTTTCGCAACAGTCTGCATTAGCTATTTTTCTGCAAAAATGCAAGGGAATGAATTACAAAATTAACTTTTATTTCATTGCTGTGTATACTAGAAGAATCAAAGGAGCCTGCAGCTCAATAATTAACTTCCATTTCAATTTCATGTGGCGCTGGAAAAATTATGAAAATATTCAACAAAAAAAAAGTCTAGGGCATAAATGGGTTAATGAAAATAAGAAAACAGACATAAAGTGGGAGCAAAATAATGAAGCGTGGGATGAGTTATGCGAAAGTTTCCAAGTTATAAGCGGCACCAAAATACCTCTTAAAAGTTATATCTTGAATTAAGTAAACTATTAACAGAATTTACCTCTGCGTCTTATGGCAAATTTCTTTACGAATAAATCAACAAAGTATAAATACTCAAGTTTTATTCAAGCTGAATCCTTAAAATCTCCTGAAAGTCCAAACTTTCGTGATAGTTCTTCTTTAAATATTTTAGATCATCTTACATGCATCTCGAACTGTTAATCATCAGTACCGCTAATTGTTTCAAAAAAACTACATGATTTCTTTTCGCCACTTCGCTCAGTTCATCACAACATAACCTCAAATATCACCCGGTTACGGCGTCACTGGAAGATATGCTACGGTAAAGATAACTTTCAGTTAGGCGACATTTTCCCGAGACAAGGCTTCTAACCGGATAGCCTATTTTAAAATCGAACTGTTCGTAAAATCTCAGTAGAAATAACCGTCTGCTTATAATTGCGATCGTTAAAATTGGCCTTGAAGGAAAAGAAAACTAATAAGGTTTCGTTATAGGCTAATAAATAAATATGAAATTAAGATACAGCGAAGTAACTTACTTTTACCTAATAATTCCATAATAAATTTAAGAATGTCCTGGATCACTTTTACAATACTTACTTACAAATGGCTTTTAAGGAACCCGAAGGTTCATTGCCGCCCTCACATAAGCCCGCCATCGGTCCCTATCCTGTGCAAGATTAATCCAGTCCCTATCATCATATCCCACCTCCCTCAAATCCATTTTAATATTATCCTCCCATCTGCGTCTCGGCCTCCCCAAAGGTCTTTTTCCCTCCGGTCTCCCAACTAACACTCTACATGCATTCCTGGATTCGCCCATACGTGCTACATGCCCTGCCCATCGCAAACGTCTGGATTTAACGTTCCTAATTATGTCAGGTGAAGAATACAATACGTGCAGTTCTGCGTTGTGTAACTTTCTCCATTCTCCTGTAACTTCATCCCTCTTAGCCCCAAATATTTTCCTAAGAACCTTATTCTCAAACACCCTTAACCTATGTTCCTCTCTCAAAGTGAGAGTCCAAGTTTCACAACCATACAGAACAACCGGTAATATAACTGTTTTATAAATTCTAACTTTCAGATTTTTTTGAGAGCAGACTAGATGATAAAAGCTTCTCAACAGAATAATAACAGGCATTTCCCATATTTATTCTGCGTTTAATTTCCTCCCTAGTGTCATTTATATTTGTTACTGTTGCTCCAAGATATTTGAATTTTTCCACCCCTTCGAAGGATAAATCTCCAATTTTTACATTTCACTTATACAATTCGCTACCTAATTGAAACTCTATATTCGGGATCATTCTAACATTCCACATATTTAAGGAGTTAGATAAGCTTACAGCAGTAAAATTTTGGAAATATTAAACCTTTTATTTCCTCCATTACTGTAGCTTGTACGATAATAATAATAATAATAATAATAATAATAATAATAATAATAATTAGTATGTGTAAAACACCGTCCGTGTGCTATATGAAAAAAAAATATTTTTACGATTTAAAATAAATTATTTACATTTTTTTTTTTAAATTCAGTTCACTGTGCAATGATAAAGCGTTTCCCACATAACTCAAAATCTATCCAAGAATCTGTGATGAATTGTTTGTATGTATTTATGCATGTCACATCTACAATATGATGCAAAACCACTTCTCTATCCTTGATAGATGGTCTGATTAAAAATAAATTGATTTTTAAAATGGTCAAATTTCAGTATTTTCCTGTAACAAAATATAAAAAAAAAATATTTATTAAGGAATCTAGTTGAAAGAGCATAATATTGCAAACATGAGTTTCAGCAATGAAATAAAAAAAAAGAGAATATGAAAAAGTTAACAAGTTTATGAGTTATGAGGGAAGCTTCATCACTGCACAGTGACCTGCCACCATTTTGAATTTTGAAAAAAAAAATTATCGTAAAAATCCTTTTTTCATATAGCAGAAGGACAGTGTTTTACACATACAGAATTTCATTATTGTGTAAAATACAGTAATGGAGGGAAAAAATGTTAAATATTTCCAAAACTTTTACTGCTGTAAGCTGTACCTAACCCCTTAAATAAGCCCTGCAAGTGCAGAATTGTGGTTTTCCATGTGCTTGTTAGGAATATACCACCAATACAGTACATTAATGAAGGACAATAATACAGAGATATGGCAGTGTAAAGAAAAGGGATTTGACATAGAGCATGAAATAATAATTATATTTTGTTTTGTCGGACTCAATTTCTGACATACCGTGATGCAAACATTTTCTCAGTTTATTTTGTGTTATGTGATATTTTCATGGTTTCCTGTAAAATAATTGAAACAATTTATATTTTCAATAATATTCATATTTGCTCAATGTGACTTACTCTGCCAATTTTAATTTTGTTCTTAGTGTCACTACCAGCCTTTCTTCTGGTTGTCCGTGTGCACGTAGAGAATATGTCGACCAAAATCATCTGGATCAATGTTCGTTAAGCGTACTGTACAACCACCAAGAGTTAGAGATGAGGTAAGTGAATTATCCTACCGCTAGGCGTATTAGACCCGGAGTTACAATAAGCTACCATAAAGATTACCAGAAAATACAATCTACAGTACTTCGTAAATACTGGCCGCCTTGGAGACACCATAAGCTTCCATTTCGGCCTCCAGATTATAAAAACTACGCCTTAAATTCCAGGATGATATCCTGAAGCGTCCCTCCTTTGAAATGTGCTCGACAGAGGCCACTACGCGCCGCCGGTACCGTAAAGAAGCTACTGTAACCCCGCCTCCAAGTACCATCCATCTTCGGTCCGTCCGAATAAGGGCCGGTATTATAAACGCCGTTTAAACCTTACGTTCAGTTTAAACTGAAGTTTTTAGTTCTGCTTCGTATTATAAGCCTTAACTACCAGTTAATCTTCAGTTAACTTGAGTTTAACTTGATCGGCAGTTTTTTGCCGTTTAAACTGCAGTTCAAGGCTCAACAGTGCCAGATGGCGGTTCCCGCAATATAGGTACATGGATATTTCAGATGTTTTCCAAGAACTAATGAGTGATGATATGTGAGTGATCAATATTACTGGACGACCACGGCGGCCAAGAATTTTTCAAAATAGAGTGCACTGCTTTGAAATATATCTTTGGACGGGAGAAAAAAGATCTTAAATAAAAATTTTATTCTTTTCAGGAAAGCAGTAGAAAGATTGAAATTGGTGTTAATTATAGAGTTTTTTTAATTCAGAGGTATTTCCTGGATTTTATTTGTTTATATTTCTTCTAAAATAGATAATGTTGCTCATTAAAAAAAATTATTATTTCCAAAAAAAGCCGCACTTAAGCCCTTTTAAGACTAGAAGCCAAACTGAGTAGAAGGGACTATTAAACATAAGATCTTTTTCATGTCAAAATAAATGAGAAATGTAAATTATTAAGAATGCAAATTGGGTCTTAAACAATTATAGGGCTGTTTACCCTTGTGCTTAAGGTTTTAAAAAGAAGGGGCATGGAAAGTAAACATGTGATAGTTTGTGAGGAATAAAGTATTAAATATAATTAAATCCTTTATTCTGTGTGTGCTCGATTCAAAAAATACTTAGGGCATTTGGTAACGCTCTATAAATCCAGTCAGGAGTCTTATTTGACTTTAGCCCTTTTATCAGATTGTAGAGAATTGTTTCCGCTTTCAGAATATATAAAAATCTCATTTTCACAAAAATTTACTTAAGACCTTTTTCCTCCCGGCTACAGATATATAAATTAACATAAGTTTTAAAACAAATTGAGGTTTTCGAAGTAGACAGTCCTAACCTTCAGAATTAGGCTTATAGTCCTAACCTTGTTTCGAAAAATTGAAACTCGGATACAACGTGCAACAGAAAAATGAGAAAGTGCAAAAATATGTGTTTTAGGGTTTGAATTTAAAGATTATTTGAAAAGATAAGTGATTTCTTTTTTACTTTTGAAAACGTTCTGTTGAATCTCTGCATCAGTTACTAGTTGCGCTGCGCTATTTTTCCTCTGGTAGTAGACATACTGAAAACGATGGAAGATTTCGGAGGTGCCCGTAAATCTACTATAAACCTATTGCGCATTGTACTGTGTGTGGCAGACAGTCTCCTGATAAGATTTACTGTGGGGCCTGATTTATAAACACACTAGTAATATTATCTAATTTTACTAGACTCGTAAAAATAATTTTGTTTGACTGAATTGTGTGTGCTTCATAAATATTCTAGACAACACATAAAATACGCACACTAATATTATTACTTCATTACTTAGTTGATTCTGTATGGAGTTAAGTCGCGGATGGTCATGCAAGGTTTAGTTTGGTTGCATTGTGTTCGGGAGTATTATGTTGGTAGCCAGCGTTAAGAAACTATTAGAGGTTAAGTCTGACATGCATTCTGAAGTACGCGATATTGGTCCTTTTTGTTTTTTTTTATGATATTCTCTCTGATATCGAAGAACAAAGATATTTCTTAATGGAGATTTTCCACGAGCGTCGGCTATTTTAAATCAATAATATAATTAAACAGTTGCGATGTTCTTCTTTTCTTTCCTAGCAGTAATACCAATCGTATTCCACTACGGCTTAACTTAACCGAGCCTCTGTAATATGGCACGTTGAGTTAAACTCATGGTTAAGTTTAACTTAGGTTTAACATAATTTTTAGATTAACTGTATTTACAAAGCTGGGCCTAAGAATACAGTATTAACTAATTTTGTGAGTTCCACTGAACATCACAGAAGATCGTACATCTTACCCTGAAACAATTTTAGAAAATTGAGGGAAAAGCAGAGCGCAACGTAAAGTGTTGGTAAAATATGTGAGCTGAAGAGGGAAACGAGAGAGAAACACTGAGAAAAGACCTCGTCCTCCGACCGTGACCACCACAGATAGACCTACTACTCTGCCTGTAGTCAGCGACGGAAATTTAGCCCGGCTTTGTGGGAAAATAACCCACGCTCTAGCGTTGAGCTACTAGAATCTAGATAGAGTGTATTCCTGAGGCTTTATGGACGGTAAGAGTTGAACACGAAGTTAAAAATTCATGAAAAAATTAAGACTTACTATGCCAATAGTAAAACCGTTGAAGTTCTTTTCATATTCTTTTAAACTGTGAAACATTCTATAAATCTAGCCTTTATAAGGCTGCTATTACACTATCAGAGCTCTTTGACAAAGAAATGATAAAATATTCTATCAAAGGTCTTTGATAAAAGATAGGATCTGGGGCATATTACACTACATAAATTAAAAAAAAAAAAAAAAATTAATCAACAGTAATCTCACTAGAGGTTTTGATTTATCTAAAGAAAATCAAAACTCGAGTTGGATTTAATTGACTATTACACGATTAGAACAAGGTATATAAACATTAGAAGTAACAAAGTACTCCAATACAATAAAATATTAATTGACTCACGAAAAT
Organism: Periplaneta americana; assembly: GCF_040183065.1. NCBI lineage: Eukaryota > Metazoa > Arthropoda > Insecta > Blattodea > Blattidae > Periplaneta > Periplaneta americana. The sequence continues at coordinate 141,167,420 of NC_091127.1, forward strand.
ACAACTGTCTTCAAATGTGATATTGTACCATCTCAACATTACGCTAAATGGCAGTAGTGTGTTATGATTAGCTGTTTTCTTGTTATCAGTTGTGCCAACTAAGGGATCTTCATTGAACTCTGTGGACGGTTACTACTCAAGAAGGCTTTGTTGATTTAGTTTCATTTTTATTAAAACATTTGCATTTCACTTCAATCATCCGGATTCCAGTAATCAACGTTACTTGACAGATGATTTTCAATAAATCTTTGTATTAAACAATCTCTGATACGTGGCTATCCATAATATCATATAGCAGAAGCTATAACAAACATAACCTAAATAATATACACAAGTGTTAGAAAAGTTTTAATTAGGGATGATTAAATAAACAAGAAACGTTTTAATTAACGATGATGAAATAAAAAATAAACATCAATAATTTTAAAAGATACAATTATCGAAAGTAAAATTTTCAAATTTGAATGTTTTAGTGGTTGGTGGTTCAGTTGCTGTTATATTGGGCGTGTGCGTAAAAGAAGTGAACTCGTTGATGTAAATGGTGTATCCCTCAACTTATTCAGGATTTCCGAATGGTGCTCTTCATTTATTTGTAAATAGGGTTTCAGGGACGATGCATAGCTGTGACCAGTGATCTTTATTAATTCTTGTTCTTGAATGCCAATGCGAGTCATATTTGAAAGTGGTTTGTAATTTTATGTTTTTTGACGTCCAGACCAGTGCAGTTTGAAATGTTGGCAAACAAATGCTAGGGTAGTGATAAAAATAAACAAATGCTAGGGACGCGATAAAATTGTGCGATAAGCAGCCATGATTGGTTAAAAGACGTCCTTTCCTACCGTTTTATTGGTCAAAAGCAGTGTGACGTAGTAAAAGTGTAATAGTCAAAGATAACCTATGTTTTGGTTTCCAAACTCCCTTCCCTACTTATTATTGATGCTCTATTTGTTCTGTTTAACTCGGTAACAAACCCATACCACTGCAAAAGCATGAATTGCGTTTGCATCATTTCGTTCAGCTGTGTTTATGAATAGATGTTGTGAATGGAGTGTATAGCTTGCAATGGCACGTCATGGGAACCTGATTACCTTGAAATCATAGTTACGTCACGTGATATTTTTCAATATTTTAGTGTACTCTGTTATTTATGATGTATCTACAACTTTCGTGTTTGATAAACTGTGTAATTGTCGCGTTATTCGAGTGCTGAATTGTATGCAAAAACAAATACTGAAGTATGTATGCAACATGTGCATAAAATTTTACTGAAATACACACTACAAATAATCGAGTCCAAATATGGTTGTAAATACATACACATTATACTAATGAATCGTTTTCCTCTCTTTTGCAATGTACAATGGAAACAAATATTTCAATACGGTTTGGAGGTATGCATCGTATATACTGAATTTTTTGTTTTCAGTAGAAAAAATATTTAAAAACAATAAAGTGTGATAGTGTAGTGCAGTGATGTCAAAGCAAGGGCTTTTTTCTGACTTTGACGTCGTGCGCGGGCAGCAAGCGCTATGTATGGAAAGAGGAAGGGTTGTGTATATGAATAAGCAACCTGTTGGATTAAGAACACAGTGGTGCACAAACTTCAAACGGAACGTGAAATTTAATGTCGTTATTTTTATATGGCTTCTTTCTGTTTGATATTATCTATATTGTCTGTAAAACAAAATTACTAACACTGATTTCTTAATATTACACTTGTGTTTTAATTCCTAATAACATAATAGAGAGTTAAGAAGGAATATTCACTTAAATTCCATACTAGTTTAATATTATGCTGTATTAAGTGGATGAAACACATCATTCATAAAGAAAGTGATATTCTAAAGAAAGAGATTATCCTTTATGCTTTTAAGTTGATATTTGTGAGCAACTTCCTATCATCAGAATATTAAATTATTTTCTCGAAATCTGCTGAAGCTATGAAGCTAACATTTTTACAACACATGGGCACATATCTTTTGCTTATGATGTAACAGTAGTTGCTTTGTTAATTGATTTCCTTACAAACAATTTCCATGCGAATATTTTCAAAAATTTCAATACACTATCTTCAGTAATACGTATATACGGTATATTAGATTTACGAAAACATTCTGTAAGGCTACTAAATAAATAGGCCTATACCTCAAAATTTCACTTATCTATACGAAACGTTGAGAACATATTTCTTTTGAATAAAAAATTCAAACTTGTGAAAAATGAGCATTAAAATTAAAACTTACATTCTTATAATGCACTTATGCATCTCAGGCAAATCTAAAAAAAACTTGGATACAGTTTTAATAAGTTCTCTTCCCTTTATCTATTGAATCAGTGCCTACCATCCCTGAATATAGCTCGACCAAGCGGCATATACCACCTCTTTCGTCTGTCTCTTTCCTTTCCTCTGTAAAGCGCTCAGGCTCTCCTGGACTCTAAAGCGCGCGCTTGCTCCTGTGGGCATCAATTGACATGCCTGGTATAGTGTAACAAAAATTTGCCCATGGCACTGGAATTCCTAAGATTTTAAAATTACAAAAATGTTAGAGGATTATTAAACAGTTCAACATATCACTCCCATTGTAGACCTTTGTATACAGTGATTCAATAGCAAAAAATTGGGCAAATGTTTAGCTTTAAATAAGTGGGTACAAAATAACAGAAAAGTCAATTCGGTTGTTGAGATAAATTGCAGAATAGAGATTGTCCGTATAAACCTTTTTTTAACGAAATGTATAATTTCCAATAGTACACTCAATTTGAAATTCAATAAACGGATTGTCAAGTGCTATACATGTGTTTTGCAATTCTGTATGGTGTCGAAGCGTGGTCTCTTAAATTAAATACAGTGAACCTTGACAAAATGATGTAGCTCTTATTATGTCAAACGAACTCTTTAACATTACTTTAATCCTAGATCATATATACTCATAGATAGGTCGGCCTTATAGGCTTTGACTTTAACAACTTTTGTCAGGATTACTACGCTGCCATCTAGTTGTTACATAAGGAGTCACGTTGTAATTCCCATTTGAATAGCATTAGCGACTGTACTGCCATCTCGTGTTCGTTTACGGCGCACGGGTGGCGATCCTGGCGGTTGTTCTCTTCAAAGTGCAAACGATTTTAACATAGCGATGACCTATCTGTTACATATATGATCTAGGCCAGGCATGCACAAGGTTTGCGCTCTCCGAGCCGGCTCACAGCTCATGAGCGGAATGCAGGTATTAGCTGCGCTCTGTATAGGGTGGACTGGAAGAAGGGGTGATCTCGTACAAAATGTACACAAAAGGAAGTACTATTATGAGGCTCATGAAATGAATTCCCGTTCAGTGTTTACAAAACTATCTTGGCCTTATTAATTGATACAGAAATATTTATTTTACAGAAATAATAGAAATCTTATACCTACTTAAATGTACAATATCATTTTCTTATATTTTTATTTATCAGTACATCAAAACGAGTTTTTATGCTGTTGGCAGCTGAAAGCAACAGTAGCCTATTGATCGTAATGAAACATCAGTTACAGATGTTCGATGCCTGCCTTTATTGACGTTGAATATAGAAAACAGTTGCTCACAAATATAAATGTTGAGTCAAACATAGCATTCATTTTCACAGCCAGCCTGTGTAGTCGTGGATATTATTGTTAATGTTTAGTCTTGTAAAAATGAACCAGGCTAGTAGTATTATTCACACGATCTTTAGCTCTTAGGCCACATTAAAAATCAATAAGTCCGAGCTGTAAATCGTTAAATGTTATATTTTATTTAACGACGCTCGCAACTGCCGAGGTTATATGAGCACACTTAAATGCAATCGACCTGGCCCGGAATCGAACCCACAACCTCGGGCATAGAAGGCTAGCGCTATACCAACTGCGCCAACAAGGCCCACCTGAAACTTATATGGCATTGTTTCAACTGGTGTTGAAGGAATTTATTATGATAACTTTAAACTTCTTTTCAATTAAGACAAGGCTTTTCGTATGTTATTTTACGACGCTTTGTGAACAGCTTATGTTATTTAGTGTCTGAATGAGAAGAAGGTGATAATGCCGGTGAAATGAGTCCGGGGTCCAACACCGAAAGTTACTCGGCGTTTGCTCATAGTGGGTTGAGGGAAAACCCCGGAAAATCTCAACCAGGTAACTTGTCCCGACTGGGAATCGAACCCTTGCCACCTAGTTTCGCGGCTACAGGCGCTAAGCGTTACTCCACATGTGTGGACCTTAAGACAAGATCTTGGAACCTAGGATAAAAATTCATTTTGAATTTCAATTAATATTTTCACATACCGGTAATAGTTTAACATGGCTTCATCACGAGCAGTTTCTATCGTTCGAAAGTAAGCCATATTACGTTCCCGAAACTGACTTACGAAAAGTGTAAGTTGACGACTGAAATCCCGTAATTTATTCAACATACAGTATCAACACTGAGCTGGCCTTTTCCCTGAAGAGAGATATTTAAATTGTTGAAGATTAATATATTTAGTATCTTTATGTCTGGACTCGTAATGACGCATTATGTTACGTTTGCTTCTACATTTCAAAATGTTGTCGCAGAGTATTTATTCCAGCAGCTATAAAAAAATAAGCATTTTCCCATGCAACATTGAAAGAATTTTCCTGATCACCACTTTTCCGTCTTTTAGATTCCTTGATATTGTACTGTAGCAGTAGGTAAGCAACGTGAAACAGTTACTGAGAATACGCACTGCACTCCACTAGATAGCTGAGTGGTCGTTTCCCTCTCCTCTACCTATAGCAAGTCTATGTCATTCTGACGTATCTTCCTCTCCGATTCGGCGAGCGGTAAACACAGCTCTCCCGCTCCGAAGGAGCGCGCGCGCTCGTTGAGCGCTGTTTGTGCAGGTATGATCTAGGCTATAATAAACGAGTTTCATAAACTGGCCTTCAGGGAAAAGTGACAATTATGCTTTCGTTTTATATGAGTCCGTTGATTTTTGGAGCGACAAAAATTCTTCAAATCCCTCATTTTGAGTGGAAAATTTAGGTAGGGGACCCGAGTCGTAAAAAGAGACTTTTCATTTAAATGAAATAGCATAAGAGAAAATTCACCTACCATTTCTGGTCAACTTAAATATTAAACTTTCTAAGTAATAAGATCCTTTACGAATTCCCTCATCTCAGAAATATTTTTTACACCTCACCAAACTATCAAGGTGCAGATACTTCTACGTTGATCATATTTTGAGATGTAACCAACCAACAAAATACTCGTATAATCTGTCATTCGTAAAACAGAAAGGCATAATAGTTCTTAATCGAAATGAGTGCATAAGTTCCCAAAACAAGAGTTGCTACTAAAGAATTTTGAAATTTATTTTATTTCATATTTACCCAGTCTACTCAACACGACGAATGTGTCCACATCTGTGGAGTGACGGTTAGCGCGTCTGGTAAGTTACCTGGTTGGGATATTTCCGGAGTTTTCCCTCAACTCAATTTGAGCAATTCTGGATAATTTTCGGTGCTGGACTCCGGACTCATTTCACCGGTATTATCACCTTAATCTTATTCAGACCCTAAATAACTTAAAATATTGATACAGCGTCTTAAAATAACCTACTTAAGACGACTGTGGCTTGGGTTCGAATCCCGGTCGGGGCATATATAACTGGAAACAATTTTTTTTCGAAATGTCATTTGCACGAGATTTTTTCACTGATTCTTAATATTTTTTACTGTGGAGACAGAAAGTAACCAAAAATTGGTTCACAAGTGTAAATCGTAAAAGAGATATGATAAATATCGACGCACTGCAGCCTTTTCATAACTTAATAATGCAGAAGTACCTGAAAGAACAACATTCAAAATAGTATATGTATTCAGCGGTATTGATTGTCGACTCAAGGGTCATTAAATAAATACCATGTCATTTACAATTCCAATAATTCATTAATATATATAAAATTGTTTTGTTCCTGAATACTCTATCGCCTTTTATTTCAGGAAATACGGCAACGGTCATTTACAATGAAAAGGTAAACATTACATTAATGTAAACACACATGTCCGCGGCTATTATCGATAAGACAATTCCTAACAATTTGATCAACTGCTCGCATTTGGAACAGATATAATATTTATAAGTAATATTTAGTATTAATAGTTCACAGAAAAGTATAGGCCTATACACATAATAATTGACATTAATATAATCAGTCGACCTGGTTGGCGCTGGCCTTCTATGCCCAAGGTTGTGGGTTCGATCCCGGGCCAGGTCGATGGCATTTAAGTGTGCTTAAATGCGACAGGCTCATGTCAGTAGATTTACTGGCATGTAAAAGAACTCCTGCGGGACAAAATTCCGGCACATCCGGCGACGCTGATATAACCTCTGCAGTTGCGAGCGTCGTTAAATAAAACATAACCTTTTAAGCATATTCACAGTTTATAAACATAAATATACAATTTTTAACACAATTTCTAAAATTAAATATTTAATATAAGTTGTTTTTTTCTTGTACTTGCGTCTAGTTTTAGTGCAAGACTCAACTCACTTTAGTCTGTTACCATTAGTATTTATTCACTTGTCTAAGTTGTAATTTTGCGCAACTAGTATACAAGGTGTTCCATTTATCTTGTTCACCTATTATAACTTTTTTCTTTGGATAGGTATTGGACTTTTTGTTTTTGAGAGTTACGTTAGTACGAGGGGATAACATGATTGTAGAGAATTGGTGCATGTAACTACATTATGGTACAAGATACAAGTGACGTCATCAATTTTTGAAATAGCACTACATACTTTTTATCATGTTACATTGATTACGCACATTAAGACAAGTTCAAAAATGTATCACTGTCACCTTTCCAATCAATAACAACAATAAAATTCAAAATGAATGCCATCAGAATGTGTCGTTTTTTGCAGTGCCCCATTCATTTTATGGATTAACTTACACAAAACGAAAGACGACTGACGTACGAATACGTCGTGTGTTGTGTGTTTGCTGACTTAACATGTAAACAAACCACAACTGTCGACGCCACAATCCACTACAGTAGCCTGCACGTTCCCCGGACCTGGCGCCATTCGACTTCTTCCTGTAGGGAACTGTAAAGGACAGTGTGTATCAGAACATTCTGACAACACAAGACTACATGCAGCAATGCATTTGACAGGCTTGTATGTCCATTCAGCCAGCAACATGCAACACGCAAGTACCCACGTAGGAGAAATCCGGCCCATACCATCTTTCCACGACTGTTACAAACGTTAAGGGAAGGAGGGCACGTGGTGCCAAATTACAATTCCATTTCCACACAACTATTTTTGCTTATAACTTTCGAGTCAGTCATTTCCGGACCATGGTTCCTTATCTCAAATTGATACATGTGCCCTTCCCCATCATCCCTGAAAGTATGTAACACCACCTCGGAAACAACCTGTATATCGGACCTTCACGAGTATACTCTACCTGAAGGCAAGCATTGATGAGTGACGGATTGTACAAGGCATGCATCATACCTTTCGCTTTCTCTGATCGCCTAAAATCCACCACTAATGAGCGATGCTTTATAAGGTGTATTTTGCACGATCATATTTTTAAATTGCAAATACAGTATATTTTTCATTCAAATTTAGAGCAATATTATTCCAAAGCCTTCGCAAAACTATACTGTAATGGTAACTAAATAACAATAAGTGCACTGTAATGGGTCCATTTCAGTATAGTTTTATGTTATGAAGAATTGTTTCCCTAACAACAAGTTTATGTGTGGGAATTCTTCAAGGCCTAACAACAATAGCTGTAAATACAACAAAAAACACGATCTGAAAAAATTTAATTAACACACTGTTCCACTGAATGGAGTTGTCACATTGGAAATCAACTGATCTAAGAACTAACTAAACACGTTTCTGCTCTGGCCTTCAGCGTAGTATGGTACAGTATAGCTTTATGCCATCGATCTATGAACGCAGGTATGTCTGATGCATGTGTTTGCGGCCGGAAGCCAAATTCAATGTTCTGCAGTTAAGATAAATTTATATATACATCTTCATTACACAACTTTTAACACTATAATATCACTTCGGAAAACGTATTAATGTGTCTTTCACGTGATAAATTTTACATTACCTCGTTAACATGTTTCAGCCTTCTATCGGCCATCTTCAGAACTGGTTGTTTCTGATCTTAGCGCAAACAAACAAATACAACCACACAGGCATATACAAACTCAAATGCAACACCTGCAACAACTTCTACATAGGACAGACAAGTAGATCATTTCAAACACGTTACAAAGAACACATCACAGCCGTAACAAAACTACAAAATAACTCCACATATGCAGAATACATCACAAATGCTAACCACAACTACAGAGACATCAACACAAACATGGAAATTCTACACATCCAACTAAAAAACCAGAAGCTAAACACACTAGAACAATACGAAATATACAGACACATAGAAACACATACAAATGAAATTCTCAACACATAACTCAATTTCAGATCACATACACTCTTTGACTCGACATTACACTATACAAACACACCCCCACAGGAAACACAAACAAAAGACGCCAAGACCACTATACTTGTTTTTTTTTTTTTTAAGATGGGACATGACAGGAGCGTTGCGATCGGAAAAACAACTGAATGCCACATAGCGTGGTAGGCCTGTTGCTGTGGTGACAACGGTGGAGTTGCCAAACTTACCGTTCCCACATGGCGAGTTCTTAATAGTGACATTTATTGTGCACACAATGTTAGCATTGGTACGTTTCGTCTTTGTTTCTCTGTCGATTTTTGTATTGTTTTCTTACCGTCACGTCAATTGTCAAGAATGTTTTAACGTCACCCATCTTAACGACAGTTGCTAGCTTGCATCAGCTGGCAGAGTGGTAGTCTATATTGGCAACATGGCACTGTAGTTCCAAGCTCGGTCGCTTGATTGTCATGTCCCATCTTTCAAAAAAACAAGTATAACAACCAGTTCTGAAGATGACAGATAGCGGGCTGAAACATGTTAACGAGATAATATAAAATTTAACACGTGAAAGACACATAATACGTTTTCCGAAATAAATTTTTAATGAAGTCTGGAATTTAAATTGCTGCACATTTATGACTATTGTTACAAAAATTTTCATCCTATTTTTGCATTACAAGCGAACTTCAATATCGGTCTCACCATGAAAAGTAGCACCTTAAAAGGAAGGAAGGAAAATAAAATTAAATTGGGGTGAAGCAGATCTTGGAATTGCTTGGCAACGATTCCCACTTCTACATACAGTATATCACAGATATTACCTTCTTCTCCCGTCTAAAATTGCAGCTCAGAAGAGCTCAGTAGGGCGCTGCAATATGCATGAGCCTGCAGTTGTGTCATGAAGTTTTAAAATATGGTAACATCATCGGAAGTTTCAAGCTCTGGATTGAATTATAAAAACAACAGAGACGTGCCCGGGGTGAGATGTCGGGATTGTTCTCTTTTGCGAGGATCTGTCTGGCAGTCATACAGTTCGTGTCTGGGTCCCCAATGTTATTACTGCGGTGAAATTTACTTCTTTGGGCTAATTATTTACTTCCTGTGATTTTAAAAAGAATATGCAAATTCCGTTTATTACATGTATGTAATTATCTAGTTTGGTGCAGCATGATGTAAGAATTAATTTATTTTAGTCAGATTTTCTTTGTTTTATCTCTCCTTCTATCTCTCCTGTCTTCCGTCTTTTCATCCTCGCATTTTTTTCTGTTTCTTTAAATTAATATATTTCCCTCCTTCTCGATCCTTACATCTCTACGTCCTCTTCTCATCTTCTTCCTATTGATATTTCTTGTCCTACTCTGCTCCTGTTCATCCTACGCATTCTACTTTTCTTTCTTCTCTTCCACTACTTTCCTCTTCCTTATCATCTATGTAACTTGGAGGCAACGTTCTGGACTCGTGATCCAGAATTGTACTCGTCGTATGTTGTAATCACCTTTGGATATAATCGGTTGAACATTACCAAGATTTTATTTATTTATTTATTTATTTATTTATTTATTTTATTTATTTATTCATTTATTTAATCTGACATGATTAAGGCCATAAGGCCTTCTCTTCCATCCCACCAGATAGCACATATAAATACAAAAAATAAATACAGACGCTGATGAAAATAATAGGCCTACAAATTAAAGTAAAGCCCTATAGAGGGTCAACAGGGTCAAAAGAACACTATAGAGCTCTCATTGAGCTAATACAAGGAAAAAAAGAAAGAAAACGGAGATAGCAATGATGATAGTGATAAGCGACAATAATAATAATAATAATAATAATAATAATAATAATAATAATAATAAATACATTACATATTAATTGTCAATTTTACAACAGCATAGTTACAATATTTACTATATGTCCTGTGTTAAGCCGAAGTTGCGAAACCTGACAGGTGTTCAACAAGCAATTCCATGAACTATAATGTGATTTTTAATTTAAATTTGAATTTTGATATTGTCCGACAGTCTCTGACATGGTCAGGGAGAGAGTTCCAGAGTCGTGGAATAGATATGCTGAAAGATGATGAGTAGAAGGATGTTCTGTGCAGAGAAATAGTGAGAAGGTAAATGTCCCGGGTTCGAGGTAGTGAAAGGTAAACAAAACGAGATGCTAGGTAAGAGGGTGTGGAGGTGTGGATGATTTTAAATAGTAATAAGATAGAGTTGAAGAATCTTCTTTCTTTAAGTGGACTCCAAGACAACAATTCTAGTGACGGTGTTACATGATCGAATATTCTAATGTTACTAACGAAACGAACGCAGATATTGTGAACACGCTGTAGTCTGTGGGCAAGATCAGTATTTAGATTCGGGAATAGAGAATCAAAATAATCTATTTTCCTCAACTATAAGACAAATCTGAAGTACTTTATATCTAATCCTTAGTCTCATTTCGTCAAAATATCACCTCGCTATTGCCAGTTTCGCAACCGGGAGAATTTTTTTTTTTGTATTTTATTTCATGACATTGGCAACTGTCGAGATTATATCAGCATCGCCAGTGTGCCGGAATTTTGTCCCGGAGGAGTTCTTTTACTTGCCAGTAAATCTACTGACAGGAGTCTGTCGCATTTAAGAACACTTAAATGCCATCGACCTGGACCGGGATCGAACCCGCAACCTCGGGCACAGAAGGCCAGCACTCTACCGAATACGCCGCCCAGGCCGACCAGATAATCTTAACAGCTGATGTAGCATCATGAAGTTAGCTATTTTTAAAACCACTTTTCTTCTCTTCCTGCTCTTCTTACTTTCATTTTTTCTCTTCTTTTCTTTACAGTTCTTTTGTGATACATTGTAGGTTTCCAACGTGTGATGCAAATTATTTAATTTATAAATTTCTCATTCTTTACTGCAAGTGCGTTTCAATATATAATTTGTATGATGAAAAGCAAACCTGTACTTCCGCAAACTGCAGGGCCAAAGAAATTAGTTCAAATTATATTATTCTCATAATGATTTCCTACAATCAGAGCACCCAGTATCTGTGTTCCTAACTTTTTTTTTTGTATAGGATGGCAAGACATGTTTTGTGATCTTTATCATAAGTGGCTACGTTAAGGAAGATAAGGTTTTAGGCTGATCTGTACTTGTGTGTCGGTAAATTCATGTAATATTAACCATTCTGAACGAAACTCTCTTCCTCATCACCCATCCCTTCCCCTTTTACCCAGTCCTTATGCTGATATTCCTCATATTGGCATATCCGGTATTATGAGTATTTTATGGGACCTTACATTTTATAATGAAAAATACAAAAGTAAAGTTTGATATTTCCGTCCTTGACTTATTTATTAAAATGTCAACAAAGTTATTTTTGCTAATACATCTTATTACACGCACCTTGTTATGGGCAGCATCAGACAACTGTGTAGATATATAAATCTCTCTCTCTCTCTCTCTCTCTCTCTATATATATATATATATATATATATATATATATATATATATATATATACAGGATGTTTAAAAAATACGGGGCATAATTTCAGGTATGTATTTCCCACATGTAGACAATCAAAATAGTTCATTACAACATGTGTCCGGAAATGCTTTATTTCCGAGTTATGGCCTTCACAACATTGAAATTCACCGGAACGTTTTTCTTTCCGCAGGTCGTTGCCGTCAAACGAGACATTAAGAGGGCACTCTGACAGTTCATTCCGAGGCGAAGGTTACATTCAGTGTTGTGTAGGCGTTAGACTGTGCGACATGTATTCAAATCAAGAGCTGGCAGAGATACACTTCATGTACGGTAAGGCGGACGGCAATGCTGCGCTGGCTCGTCGTTTGTACCAGGAGAGGTACCCACAGCGACAATGTCCAGATCGGAAGACATTTGTACGTCTCAGTTACCGTCTGTGCGAGTATGGAAAATTTAACTCTCCTGGTTTGGGAAGGGGACGACCAAGATCTACAACTCCAGAAGTACAGGAGGAGATTCTGGAGGCTGTGAACATGACTTCTTCTATCAGCACACGCAGGGTAGCGTTGCAAGTCAATGTTCCTCATACGACTGTCTGGAGACTGTTGAAAGAGTATCAATTTATTGTATCCTTATCATTTGCATCGTGTACAGGCCCTGTCACCATCAGATTACCCTGCACGAGTTAGGTTGTGTCAGTGGTTCTTGCAGCAGTGTGGTGTAAATCCGAACTTTCCTGCCTTAGTATTATTTACAGATGAAGCACAGTTCACACGAGATGGCATAACAAATTTCCACAATCAGCATGTATGGGCGTATGAAAACCCACTTGCAACTGTTCCATCTCATCACCAGGTGCGGTTCTCCCACAACATGTGGGCCGGTATCATTGGTGATCGATTAGTTGGACCCCATGTACTTGTAAACAGACTTACGGGGCAGGCGTACGCAAACTTCCTGGAAAACACCATACCTCATGTTTTAGAAGACACTCCACTGATCAATCGTCAACACATTCACTTCTTGCATGATGGCGCTCCTGCACACTTCAGTCGTACGTACGGCTCGCCGGTACTTGGATCGAAGGTTTCCTGATCGATGGATAGGTAGAGGTGCCCAATTGCTTGGCCTCCACGCTCACCTGATCTGAATCCTCTCGATTTCTACTTGTGGGGTCATTTAAAATCATTGGTTTATTCGTCTCCGGTGCCTGATTTGGAATCCCTTCGGAATCGAATTGTGGCATGTTCTGAGGACATACGCAATACTCCTGGAGTTTGGGATCGTGTTCGCAGGTCAATGAGACATCGATGTGAGGTCTGTATTCAAGCAGGAGGTGGACATTTAGAACATCTTCTGTAATGACAACGACCTGCGGAAAGAAACACGTTCCGGTGAATTTCAATGTTGTGAAGGCCATAACTCGGAATGGAAGCATTTCCGGACACATGTTGTAATGAACTATTTTGATTGTCTACATGTGGGAAAAACATACCTGAAATTATGCCCCGTATTTTTTAAACACCCTATATATATATATATATATATATATATATATGGTGAATAAATCAATATTATATATTGCAAGAGTTTAACCAAATTTTACAAACTTTAAAATTTAAAACCTTTAAAAAGTTAAAAAAAAAGCTTTAGAATTGAAAAGTAAAGATAATTAACAAAATTACATATAAAGGTGTTTTAAATTATGCATATTTAATAATATCATACTAAAATTGTCTATGGCAGATAATAAATTTTGCGAAAAAACCTGCTTCACTATGTTATGGGTATATTATGAAATGTGTATTTTGCGCAGTGATGAATGTGGATCAACCTGTAGGTGGACACTTTTTTGGGAATGTGGAAAAAAATTAAATATGCATTAAACAGAGTCAATAGTTTCGAAATGTCTGAGTTAGAGGAATGACAATTATGTATATTCATCTAAAGTATGATTAGTGTAATATGTATCTAGTTAGCGATGTATGCAATGTAGGGGGAAAGGACCTGGCCACCCTATCTCATTATCTCCTAGTCTAGTTGCCTTATGAGTGATGTCTTGTTGGTGTCACTTGTGGGGTCCTGATCTGCCTTCACACAGTTAAACAACAACAACCAGGGGAGAAATATAAAATTGCATATATTCTTCCAGCCCGGAAGTGATTTTTAACCGAGGGACATTCATCAAAAGAAACCGGTTCTGTCACGAGATAATTGAAGTGACTGGGATGTGAAATTTATACTGTAGAAAAAAAAAGTAACTGTTGGGACTATGAGACCTTTCATGAACAATATGACAGTGATGTGAAAATTATTTTGGGACCGTGAGACATTTTTAGCTTCCCCTATCATTCCCATTCCAGTGTTTGTCCATTATAGAAATATCATAAACTCATCGCTTTTAAATTGCCTGTGTAGTTGAAAGAAAGCGTTATACCGTAAATTATTTTTCCCATTATTTGTTCACGCAGTAACTCTTCAAATGGATATTTTATTTAATGTATTAAATAAATTTTACACGGTCGCTTTCCTTTCAGTATTTTTTTGTAAACATGTTCTCATTCGTCTTCCACATTTACCAGTATATTGACGTTAAATAAACACTGTAGGCAAAGAAATTCGTTTCTTTCCTACATGCACTTTTACTAGTCAACAAACTTCTTATACAAAAGTGTACTTCTGTCTGGGAGCTCTTGAAAAAGTTTAGCTTCGTGAACAACTTTTCTTCAATATAAATACATAATTCTTTTAAAGCATTATTCCTTTCAAAGATCCAGTAGACAGCAGTTTATTCCCTTATGAGAATATCCAGAGTTTTTGCACCCTATCACTTTAAGCAGGATAGACTAGGTATTTATTTATTCTTTGTGAAGTGAAGGCCATAATGTCTTCTCTTCCACAACACTAGAAGTGAAATATACAATGTTATGTTAAATGTTGTTTTATTTAACGACGCTCGCAACTGCAGAGGTTATATCAGCGTCGCCGGATGTGCCGGAATTTTGTCCCGCAGGAGTTCTTTTACATGCCAGTAAATCTACTGACATGAGCCTGTCGCATTTAAGCACACTTAAATGCCATCGACCTGGCCCGGGATCGAACCCGCAACCTTGGGCATAGAAGGCCAGCGCTATACCAACTTGCCAACCAGGTCGACGAAATTTACAATGAAACAATAACAAAGTAGTAATATTAATAGGAACAGTCTGCGTAAATATAATTTTCATGGACATTAACGAGTTTAGGTATAATGAAATATTGACTAAATCTGGTACACATTTAAGTAATTTACAATTTATACATTAATTCTACTTTATAATAGGCGAGAGTGACAATTTATGCAAACACACAGAATAATCTATCAAAATCGGCTAACGCTCAGAAATCAACTCCATGTAAAAGTATGTAATTCTTAGTTCTTTAATTTGACTACAACACTTTTACAACGTCATACTACTTTTGACCAATAAAACGGTACGAAAGAACGTTTTTCAACCAATCGTGGCTGCTTATCGCACAAGTTTATCACTTCCGTAGCATTTGTTTCTTTGTTTTCCAACATTTCAAACTGCAAATTCTTTGCCGTAATATAAAACATGCTTTGCGATCGTCATTTCTTTACTGCATAGATAGTCGACTGAAAATGGCGGCTCAGTTCAAACGTTTTGGTGAGGGAAACATTATCCAAATAGAATTTTATTAAGTCAATTAGGCCTAATATCCATTTTATTGTATTAGAGTATTTTATTTAATGCATATAGAGTGTTAGTTGGGAGGCCGGAGGGAAAAAGACCTTTGGGGAGGCCGAGACGTAGATGGGAGGATAATATAAAAATGGATGTGAGGGAGGTGGGATATACTGATAGAGACTAGATTAATCCTACACAGGATAGAGATCGATGGCGGGCTTATCTATGGCGGCAGTGAACCTCCGGGTTCCTTAAAAAGCCATTTGTAAGTAATTAAGCAAGTAAGAGTATTTTATTTCTTCTAATCTTTATATACTCCCTTCTGTTTTTATTACTTCCCTATCATTTGTTTCTTTGATTGCCAACATTTCAAACTGAAAATTCTATACGGTACTATAAAACATGTTTTGCGAACGTCATTTGTTTACCGCATATAGATAGTCGACTGAAAATGGCTGCTCCGTTGAAACGTTTTGGTGAAGCTAATATTTGTGAAATAGAATTTAGTAAGTTAAACGTAATGGATTAGCATTCTGCTAAGTGATTTAATTCCCATTATACTCAGTTCATTTAAGAAATCAATGTTTTATGATAAGAACAATTCAGAGTTTTTTAGTTTTGTCTTTTAAATGTGCAGAACTTATCTGAACAAATGTAACATTTTAAAATTCCTTTGGAGAACAAAAAGTTGTATTTGTTCTGAACAAATTTCTGCGTACACAAGAGGACAAAACTAAAATGATTTCATTAGTTTATTATCATAATACACTTCTCTTTTAAATTAACTGAGCGTATTGGGAATTAAAGTCCCGCGTCGTGGCGTCGTGGTGTAGTGCATCCTGCCTAGAACTCGCGTTACGGAATACTCGCTGGTTCGGGTCCTAATGGAGGAAGAAGTTTTCTCATGAAATTTCGGCCAGTGTATGGGACCGGTGTCCACCCAGCATCGTGATGCACTTAGGGAGCTACGATAGGTAGAGAAATCCGGTTGCGCAAACCAGCTGTAACGGCTGGGGGGATCATCATGCTGACCACATGATACCTCCATTCTGGTTGGATGATCGTCCACCTCTGCTTCGGCATGTGGCCGTGAGGCCAGGAGCCGGCTGGTCGGTCTTGGCCCTTCGTGGGTTGTAGCGCCACGGATTATTATTATTATTATTATTATTATTATTATTATTATTATTATTATTATTATTATTATTATTATTAGGAATTAAATTAATGACTTTTCAGTGCTTTATGAAGTATATCATATAAAACAATTTTTATCACGAAAAGGAAGCAAAAAAGAGCAAAACTGTATGGAACTTTTTAGTTTCAATTATCTCAACGAATACAGCCCTGAAATAAATGACATTACAGACCGATTATTTAGTCCTGACAGCTCAGCAACGCGAAAGGGGGGAAGTAATAGGAGGAGTGGGAGGAGTTCCGGAGTGGAGATAAGGGTGAGCGGTCGATAAAGGAATGCAGTACAGCTTAATTGTACTGGAAACAATCTGCTCTACCTCACGCATGATATCTGATCGCTCCGAAGGGAAGCGAGTGAATAACCCAAACACCCCTTGGGGTAACTAAATGGACTCGCCTGATCCAGGCGCACATTTCCGGCGACTGTCAGGGCTAGATAATCGTACTCTACTTTCTGTTCATCCTGTATATACATATATATATATATATACACATACAGGATAGAGTATATGTATCTAGTATGTCTTGTGTTGTTGTTAATGATATTCGCACAGTAAATATGTGTTCAGTGCAAAATGCGGTTAATTAAATCTGATTCTATTGCAAAAAGGATGTAGCTCTATCATTTATTTATATTTCACGTCTCTAAATTCCAGTTTGTAATGAATAAATAAGTGATAAAATGAAGCTTCTAGGTACCTAGGGCGTACTTTGAAAAAGGAAAGAAACTAATTCAAAATGTGAATTTTTTAGAATGTTTTTTTTTTTTTGTTTTCCACAACTTTGTAAAAATGGAGCTACCTCGTTTTTGCATGGAGCCCTTCAATTAGAATTGATTTTGTGTATTCTTTTTTAACTTAATGCGATAAGACATCTGAGAAAATTGAAGACGTTTTGACTTATTCATACACATGCAAAACTATGCATTTCTTGGAGCAACTACCAACGTCGGTGCTTTGATGCGCCTTATAGTCGCGCACCGCGCAGTGTTCGCGTAATGGCGGTGTGGCATGGGAGCAGTAGAAGAGCAGTTTTCAATGAAGTCGTGTCTCGCATAATGAGGACAGATATGCGGAGATCCTCGCCTTTATCTCCGACTGATGGGCCCTCGGTGCACGTTATACGGCGAATGGCTCTCGCACCTGTTTGTTGGAGCCCCTTAGCCCATACAGAAGCGACATACCTCTCGGTCTTATCGCTTTGCTTCAAAGTGGAGCACATTCCAACTCTGACTGCGCGTCGTTGTCGCCATGGTTACATTGCTGCTTCCGCCTGTTATTACGAGTTATTCATTAAGACTTTATTTGAAACTGTAATGCTGTCCAGTGTCGATAAGGCGCTAGTCAATAAGCTAGCAAATTGAAATTTAATACGAAGTACTGATGTAACCACCCTGTTCCACGCAATATTTAAGATAATCATTTTATAATGATTTATTACAATGGTGTTCACTATTCTTATGCAGATGACACAGTTTCACTTTTTGGTGGAAAAACCTGATATGATGCATATAATAACTCAAATAATGGGCTTAAATTAATTAAAAAATGGTTTGACATGAATTATCTTTCTATCAACGAAAATAAAACCATAATTATTCCATTCTCATTATCTGAAAATGTAACAAACCTCCTACATTTATATTAAGTATTAAATTACATAATTCTGATTGTTGTCTTGTACAGTGTAAATGTCCGATTATTAAAGAGTCCTCTGAAGTTAAGTGTCTAGGCATAATTTTCGATAATCATTTAAAATGGAACCAACACATTAATTACCTTTGTAATAAATTACGTAAAATAATATATTATTTTGTTTTATTGAGGAATTACTTCTCAATAAGTTTACGCACAATAAATTTAACTTTATTTCAATCGGTAATTATGTATGGAATTATAGCTCATTTAAATCCAATTTTAATCCACTTTATTTATTACAGAAGAAAATAATTAAAATATGTCTTCATAAACCTATTCATTTTCCATCTCAAAATTTGTTTTTTGACTTTAATGTACTTAACGTAAGACAAATTTATTATATTGTATTAATAAAATTCATACATAAAAATCGAAATAATTTTGAATTGTATTCTCATAGTTATGAAACAAAAGGTATGAATTCTTTAAGATTGTTTGAACCAAAATGCAACACTGTTACAGTATTTAATCACAGTAGTAATTCATGCCCACGAATATATAACAAATTTATATTTAAATATCCTAATCTTGTCACTTCTACAGACATGGACAAATTATTAACAAAATTGACGATTTTTATGATAATTCTGTTTACAAAATTTGACTTTTCAATTTAAACTACAGTTGACAGTTTTGCATATTTCCATGATTACAGTAGACAGAAATATGTAAATATGTCAACTGTAGTTAAAATTGAAGAGTCAAGTTTTGTAAAAATATATAATAAAAATCTTCAATTTAGCTAATAATTTATAAATTAGCAAAAATGTCAACTGCATTGAAGAGCCAAATTTTGTAAAAATATAAAACAAAAATCTTCAGTTTTGCTAATAATTTGGAAATATCCAAAATGTCAACTGTAGTCCAAATTGAAGAATCGAATTTTGTAAAAATATACAATAAAAACCTTCAGTTTTGCTAATAATTTGTAAATATGCAAAAATATCAAATGTAGTCCAAATTGAAGAGTTAAATTTTGAAAAATATACAATACAAATCTTCAATTTGGCTAATTATTTGGAAATACACAAAAATGTCAACTGTAGTCTAAATTGAAGAATCATATTTTGTAAAAATATATAATAAAAATCTTCAATTTTGCTAATAATTTGTCCACGTCTGTAATAGTTCTAGTATTAAATTTAAAAAGTTATGTAAGGATTTTATAAAAATTGAAAAATTGTTAATTTAAATTTACATACTATAATTGCATAGTAGACATAAGACAAATTGTATTGTATAATTATTAATTTCAATTCAGGAATCCCCCCTGAGCACGAGTTCTATTCTTACAGGGCGCGAAATATGAGCAAATGCTAGGTAACTTTCGGTGCTGGACCCCGGACTCATTTCATCGGCATTATCACCTTCATCTCATTCAAACGCTAAATAACCTAAGATGTCGATAAAGCGTCGTAAAATAACCTAACCTTACCGGGGCGAGCTAAAGTTTTTTACTGTACAGTATATATTATATTTTATGTTACAATTATTAGCAAAATAATAAATAAATAAAGAAATTAATTAATTAATTAAAGGGACAAGAAAAGTCACACACAAATTGAATATTGTAACCCAGGAAATGGTATAAAGGAGGGGAGGTAGAGATGATCGAATTCGCTCGTTCCATAATATTTCGGATGTTGCTGCTATGTATATATCAACTGGCAACTATGTATACAAACTTAGCTCTCTTCCGCTTAGGAATTTACAAAACTAGTACGGCATTCCATTATATTAAACATTTCAAATCATCATCAAGGTAGTATGGTGATGGATCAAAGTATTGCTCAAAACACTCACTGACATAATTATATTTTAGGTGTTTATTTATTTTTTTTTGAGCGGAATGACTTTAGATGTTAAATTACAGTGTTTAGAAGTTTTGATTGGTGTGAACTTTTACTTCGAAATATTTTCAAAACAGCTTGGACTTGTAGTAAAATTGTCTGAAATTAAAGATTTCAGTGAAAACTAATAGGCATACTGGTATATGAAATATCACTGCTTTAAACTTAAAATGTCGTTATATTTGTTGCTAAAGGCTAGACCACCAAATCTGTCGCCAGCATAGCTCCGAAACGCGTTAGAACTAGCGACAAAGTCGCTAAATTGGCAACACTTTCATCAGGTGAGATGTACTGCCTAATAATTAGATGTACATATCTGCCAGAAACTCAGTAATAGATAGTTATATGTGCATCAGTTATGTAATAATAATAATAATAATAATAATAATAATAATAATAATAATAATAATAATTGGTCTAATAATAATAGTAATAATAATAATTGTTTTATTTAACTTGGCAGAGTTAAGGCTGTAGGGCCTTCTCTTACACTCAACTAGGGTTAAAACTTGCGTACATAGTTGAACATGCAACTGAATCGGATTTAAGTCATTATATACAGATACGATTTACATAATGAGATCAAAAGAGGCAGTTAAATAAAAATGTATATAATAAAATAAAAATAAACACAGTGGAATACATATTAATGTTTTCACATAAAATCAGAAGCCGATAATTCGATAAAATGTACAGTAAAAAAGGTAAAGGTATCCCCGTAACATGCCATGAAGGCACTTGAGGGGCATGGAGGTAGAGCCCCATGCTTTCCATGACCTCGGCACTAGAATGAGGTGGTGTGGTCGGCACCACGCTCTGGCCGCCTTTTACCCCCGGGAAAGACCCGGTACTCAATTTTATAGGAGGCTGAGTGAACCTCGGGGCCGTTCTGAAAGTTTGGCAACGAGAAAAAATCCTGTCACCACCTGGGATCGAACCCCGGACCTTCCAGTCCGCAGCCAGCTGCTCTACCAACTGAGCTACCCGGCCACCAAAGTACACAATAAAAATAATAATAAACATATTGAAATACATATTGGTATTAATTAAACTGCAAGCAAATAAGATTCCTATTTAATTTAATATTTATTTATTTAATTTAATATTAATTTATTTAAACTGAGGGGATTAAGGCCATAAGGCCTTCTCTTCCATACTACCAAATATCACATATAAATACAAACAATAAATACAGACGCTGATGAAAATAATACAAATTAAATTAAAGCCCTATAGAGGGTCAACAGAGTCAAAAGAACACTATAGAGCTCTCATGGAGCTAATACAAGAAAAAAAATAAATAAATAAAAACAGAGATAGTGATAATTGATAATATAATTATGCCATAAACCGACAAATGAATAAAATGTGTGTATGTATTTATTTTATTGGGTTATTTTACGACGCTGTATCAACATCTAGGTTATTTAGCGTCTGAATGAAATGAAGGTAATAATGCCGGTGAAATGAGTCCGGGGTCCAGCACCGAAAGTTACCCAGCATTTGCTCGTATTGGGTTGATGGAAAACCCCGGAAAAAACCTCAACCAGGTAACTTGCCCCGACCGGGATTCGAATCCGGGCTACCTGGTTTCACGGCCAGACGCGCTGACCGTTACTCCACAGGTGTGGACAGTATGTATGTATGTATGTATGTATGTATGTATGTATGTATGTATGTATGTATGTATGTATGTATGTATGTATGTATGTATGTATGTATGTATGTATTTACACTACAAGTGGCAAACACCCGGTGGCAGTGGTAACTTAATTACACACAATAAAAATAGTACACAATACAATATTAATACACAATAATTACAATTAATAATAATAATAATACATAGAATAACCTAATTAATAATTGAACCTAATTTTCCACTACAACCTACATATGTAAAGGACCGGCATAAGTTTCACATTGGTACTGATTATTATCTTTCAATTCACTCTCATTTCACTGTACACCATAAGAAGAAATAATAACAAGAAAAAAATATAGAGTGGAATACATATTGGTGTTAAATGATAAATAAACACGATTTACATAATAAAATCATAAAAAGTTACTTTAATAAATAAATACACAAAAATGAACTCGGTGGTAAACACATGAATATTAAATATTATAAAAAAGTACGCTACTATTTAAATAATAACAATTATAAATACAATTGAATTAAATGTACACAATAAAAATAAGAAACAAAAAAATAAACACATTGGAATACATTGCATTAAATATTTACAACGCGTTAGTTCTGGCACCTGATGAAAAGATATTCTTCTAATAATTATTCTAATTCTAAATCATTTATATTTAAAATAAATAAAAGTTTAGAAGCCCTTGACTTCAGGCGGCAGAAAATTCCAGCGCAACAGTGAAAGATGAGGGATACAGAGATTATAATTATGTGAAGTAGAATTTCTATCATGTTCCATTTCGCACATTATCTCTGTATTTCTAACCTTTCACGTTCTGATATTATGCTTTCAATCGGTATATTTTAAGTAGGCCCATATATAGTATACACGTCTGTTATTAAACACTATTTGTTCACTTGAAATTACATTTTGATTTGTCAAGTTTCAACCCGGGTTTTTGGAAGCGGACGGTCTAACAGTTCGACTAGAGATACGCCTAGATTCCTTATATAAAAGAAGCAGAGACGATAAATAAAATGTAGTGTGACTAGTAGGAAGGAGACGGCATTGCGTGTCGGACACTTTCTTAAGACTTCTCACTGAACTAAGAACGATGAAAAGAAGCATTGAGACCGAGGGATATCTACCGCTGTTAATGGCGACGACTTAAAGATTAGACCTTCTGCAAATAGAGACTCGTAAAACCACGAAAATACACAAGAGATTTACACTGGAAACGAACGTTGAAACATTGATCGATACACTGTCAATTAAAAGCGGAAATAATATAAAAAGGAAGAAACGAGATATAAACAGCAGACAATACAAAATAGACATTTTGAAAATCGAGTATTGTGTTTAAATTCAATTGCTTTTGGTATTTCTACCACGCCTAGCAACAAATAGTTTGGTTGTTTCATGTAAACGTTAACAGTATTTTCATATTAAACTTTTTGATGTTAAATTGCGTTTAACATTTCCTTTGTAACAAACGGCTCTCATCGACAACAAAGTGTGGATCCAGTTTATGTGGTACCCACACTTGTGATGTATGAATAAACAGTTACAAGCTATTAAATATTATTCTTTATCATCCAACCACCAGAGTTGTTCACAGTGGTTAAAGCTCAGTTTGCACGAACCGCTAGAGCATTAGTTTTATCTCTGAAATAGATGACTGGAATTTTTGGGAATGTAATACAAAATCAGATAAACTTACACGCTATCTCGAACCCTTGCAAAGGAATCACGATTTATGAAATTTCTAATTGAGCTCCAAGGCTATTGCCCATTTGTCTCACTCAGAGGTGAACAATGACAGTGACAAAGGTATAGTCCGAGTCAGCTTACTTAATACCGTAAGGATGAAACCTAACCATTTTTCCCCCATTACTGCATAAGCTAGTGGATTATGGTGATTTTATAGTTTGCGGGTTGAATTTTCTTTTGCCAACTTCGTTTCGAATTTCGGCACTGAGAAATAACTTACTACAATCGGTAGTGATTTTATAACTGTTATGTTGTCAGCAATGACAAAAGTTGTCAGTAGTTTAAATTCTGAAAATTCAAATTGTTCTAGATTTCTGAGTCCATTACTGGGAGGTAGTGAAATTTGAACATACTAATAATGAATTAATGTCAGTATTAATATTAATCCATAATAGTTATTGTATGTGTTGCTTTATGTTGTGGTTACAATTCAAGATTAGAGTCAGGTAGGCTAAGTGTAAATAAATATAACATATTTCATGTGGTGTAGGCCCTTGAGTAATCGATAGAAATACCATTTCACATTTTAATTAATTTCTTTCGTGTTTAGACTTTTATTACAATAATGGAGTAAATATTCTAAAGCATACATTTCAAAGTGGCATTCGTTTTCGGAATTCATATTAATCATTTCACGTGATCAAACAAAATATATTTTTACGTTAGGTATCGTGATTCAAAGCAATGAATTTCATGTTGTCAGACAAAATACATTTTAATATTAGATCATACATTAATCTACTAACTACTAACATAATAAGCGAGAAGTCCAGAAGAAAAATATACTCTTTCCCAACAAATAATTCAACCTTTTAGAAAACACCTCCCCAACATAAAGATGAGATGTGGTAAATAGGCAAGACATCGTTATTTTTAATACTATATTATTATTATTATTATTATTAATATTATTATTATTATTATTATTATTATTATTATTATTATTATTATTATTATTATTATTATTATAGTACATGGCATTGTGTGATTTCATCCTCTTTTGGTGATATCTAGTATTAGTTGGTAACACTGAAGAGACGGCCAAATTAGTATCTTAGGAATTACTCTTACGTGATCCTCAGAATATTATATTGGGAAGGTGAAAACTCTGAAAAGATAAACGCGTTCTCAAGGGCTCAAACTGGTGAGATTGCTGTGAGAGCTCCAACACTGTTCTCCATTTTTCTTATTCCGAGATACGCTTTCTTACTGAAGATACTTAGTTTTTACACTAATGCAACAATGCATATCATGTGACACTAAACTCAAGCTATCAGATCTTTACGGAGTGTGAAACTTTCACAATAGTAGTAGTTGTTATATCTTGCTCTGAAGATAACGATATCTCCTTTATTTTAAGTTTATTTAAGAAGAGAAACATATTTGGGACTACCCGTATTTTGTGAACATTATTTTTACTGTTTTGATTGTTTAAAGTTGAGAAGAAATGAATAGTATGGAATAATTTATTCTTCTCGGGTTCTTTCAAATTTCAAATTTATTTACAATTTACATTTGAATTGAATATATATGAATAGATACCCGAAATGAGCATAATGCTCGTGCTCGGGTACAGTCCAGTAGTCTACATAAATTTTACAGGGTTCAAATAATAATGCTGATGGTATAAATAATAGTAATAATAATAATAATAATATTAATAATAATAATAATAAAATAATCGTGACAGAAATAATACAAAGATTGTAATACAAAATAATTTATTAATAATAATAATAGTAATAATAATAATAATAATAATAATAATAACAATAGTGATAAAACAAAAATATTTACAATAATAAAATAAATACTAAGACGGATAAAATAAAATATAAAACCACTAGAGAGAGTTAACACAACTTAAATAAGCATATAATAACCGGAAAAAATGCCAAACTCGAAAATCAACAGAAAAGTTCATTGTATCGCAGACGACAGCAACCGCCGTACTGACATTGTGTTGTGTATTAATGGTAGTAGGGGGGAGCCGAAAGTCTACGTAAGTGCCATTCTCTTCGAATCTTCTCGTAAAATCATGGGAAGTAAATGCTGAAAAAACAAAATGTCTACGAGTCAAACTGTTCATTATTACCAGGATAAATACAAATAATACTGAAATATATTAATCGAGTTTCAGTTATAGATCTCTCCTTTTGTGCAAGAGGTATCTTGGCCATATAAGTTCCATAGTTGCTTCCAAGCTTTGAGGACCCGATATGAATTATTCCATATTCAAAGCGAGGAAAGCCTCAAGTCCTAAACTCAATGATCCTTCAAAATATTGTGTGTTTTTTTCTCCCCCCCCCCCCTTGAAGTTCCATCGCTGTTACTTTCAGAATCCATGTTGATAATGACTGATCTGTATTATGTCAGGAACAAATCTGGCCTATTGACTGCCTCCGTGGTCTGTTGGCCAGCATGCTGGCTTCCAGATCAGGCTGTCCCGGGTTCGATTCCAGGGCTCGGTTCTCGGTGAATTTTTCTTGAAGAAGAAGAATTCTCTGGGCGGCTAGAGTCAGGAAATTTGTATGAATGTGAGTGATTGTGAGTGTGCATCAGGACTGTAGCTGGGCGGTAACCTGAACACACGTTTCAGCGTCACTTTGTTGACAAGTAACTCCATCTGTTACCAACAACGAAAGAAAAAAAAAATCTGGCCTCTTTTATTACCTACGTCTAGCATTGGTAGACTCCTACGGATTTTATGCTGTACATTCCACTGCATTCATTCCATTATGTCTTTTATTTACTATTTCTATTTTTAAAAAATCATATTTCAGTTACATTTTCGAGCCATCTAATTGTTCAACGATAAACAAAGACAGATATGTCCACCCACCGCATAGATCCATTCTGTGAACACGGATATTGTTGCACCACTGTTTCTCACACCACCTGACAGAATACTGCAAATTCCTGCATTTTGTTTTATTTATTTATTTATTTATTTTTTTCCATTTCTTGTTGGCTAGTTTATTACACGCATTTGTAAACGCTGGAGTTTGGTGCTGTGTTAGTCGCACATTGTGGAAAGTTACACCAGCTGCACTTTATTAGTGTTAGGTTACTATTTACCTGATTTTTTTTCTTTGCATTGTGTTTTCGTATGTTACTATAATTTTGCAAGTTAACGTGCAAATTTCTTTTCGAATTTATTGTTTGTTCATTTACTAGTTTTTCTCAGTGTCGGATAGTTAAATTTAATTGTGCTCGAAGGACACTAAATATTTTCAGTTCAGTATTTACAGTAGATTGCGAAAATAAACTTCTTAAAATAGAACACTCTTAAATTTCTGGTCGTGCCGTAAGCTAGGATGAATTTTACACTTTTATGCCTGTTTGTATGTTCCATTAGGATATAATATGGAGTATAATGTGTTTTGTCTGTACCATTTTCATATTAATCTGTGTGTTCTTTTGGAGAGTGGTTGGATTTAATCATAGGTGAAGGGGGTGAAGTGTACAAAGTACTAAAGTAGTATTTACTTATTTATTTATTTATTTATTTATTTATTTATTTATTTATTTATTTATTTATTTATTTATTCACTCACTCATTTATTTATTTATTTATTTATTCTGGTGTAGTTAAGGAAAACAGGCCTTCTCTTTCACACCACCAGAAATACAAATACAATAATAGAAATAAAAAGGAAAAAAATACACTATAAACAAAGTAAAGCCACACAAAAATATGCACAGGTCGCAGTCACACAAACTTTAAATAATTGATAAAGTATCATTATTAATTCTATCTTAACTAATTAACTAACATAAACAAGAAACTTGCGTCCACATCTGTGGAGTAACGGTTAGCGCGTCTAGCCGCGAAACCAGATGGCCCGGGTTCGATTCCCGGTTGGGGCAAGTTACCTTGTTGAGGTTTTTTCCGGGGTTTTCCATCAACCCAATATGAGCAAATTCTGGGTAACTTTCGGTGTTGGATCCCGGACTCATTTCACTGGCATTATCACCTTCATCTCATTCAGACGCTAAATAACCTAAGCTGCTGATAAAGCGTCGTAAAATAACCTACTAAAATAAAAAAAACAAGAAACTTGCAATTTTAATCTAGAGTAAAAAAGCACAAATCAACACTTCTAGCAATACCTAAAAAATAAGACAAAATTTTCCAATTTAATTTTGAATTGTGATAAAGTCCGGCAGTCCCTGACGTCATTAGGTAACGAATTCCAGAGGAGAGGCATTTCTACAGTATAAAGACGTTCTAAAGCACGTGTATTGGATTTAAGAGCAAATTATGATAGTGTAGTGCATCTGTATGTATAATATTTCTGAATAAATCCATCTGTCTGTATGAAAGCATAGATGAAAAATTTTAATTTCATTTTGTTATTTATTAAATAGGAAGGAGCTTATCTATTGTGTATTTCCGTAATTTTATTATTAATTTTGCAAAGATAAGTATTATTCATGTAATAAAGGTACAGAATTCACGAACATTCTTATAGAAATAAACTTGCTCCAATTTACTTTTGATGACTGAATTTGTTATCATTTATCCGTATTGTATATTAATTTATTTAAAGTATGGCTTATGTTATACACTCAAAAGTTAATTTTTGGCAAAAGAATTCTCACATCTACAAGTCTAATTGTAAAGTCAGGTGTTTCTGAAGCCTTTCTGCACTGCGTCTGTCAGTGACGGAGGATGGGGGGGGGGAGCGTCGAGCTTTGTTGAACACTCCCTGTAGCTCGGTGTTTCCGCCTCGCTTCACTTTGAAAACGACTCACGGAAGGGACGCGCTGCTGGAATTATGACCTCGGTTCAAAACTCATTAAAGTTGCAGCCACGTGTTGATTGTCTTTGTGTCTACTGCAGCCGGATTCTTCTTTACTTTCGACGGCCTACACTCCTTTGAAAACCTCTAGACGCCTAAAATAATTCCAGAATACTGTAGCCCCTGCTTGTCTTTCGCCACTCGTATCATCAACTCATAATTTTTACTTTCTGATGTTACTAAAAGTCAACTGTCCGTCCGAGTGGTCATGTCGCAGTGTCGTCGAAAGGGGGGAAATCATGTGAGAGTTACTTAACTTCTTTACATTATTTTAAAAAGTTGTATAACATTACGCCCTCTTTGAGGCCTGGTTGTACTGGCAAAAAATTACAATAGATGGAAGTAGCATGCAAACATCCAATTTCGAACAGCAAATGTTTTCAGGAAAGAGCTAAGACTGGCCTAGCGGCTCAGCCATTAGCCTTTGCCAGCAGAAACGATTGGGAAAACAGAGATGCAACATTACTATATGTATGCACAGTATGAAAATCTGGCTTTCAGGTAGAGCTCCCTCTGAAGCAGACTTGAATAATTTCAAGGGAAAAATTGTTTCGGGGCCAGGTATCGATCCCGGAAGCCTATGCTTAGTGCATGAATGCTCTACCGACTGAGCTACCCAGGAACTACACCCGACACCGTCTCAATTTTTTCATTTTATTCGGATGCACAGTAGTTTGGAACAGCTTTTGTCAGTTACAATAATAAATATATTTTCTGAATTTGTCCTCCTTATGTTAAGGTATAAGTCTCCATGTATCTGAAGACAGTCACACAAATTTTTTCTTATTCCTCCCAGGGATTCTATCCCCATGATGCAGATCATTGGTCGCTGTTTTCACAATCTTTGCTTGTCCATTACGTATGCACATCCATTCCACTCGCACTTTTTATTTTCTGTATTTGGTATACCGTATTGTTCTTTTATTGTTAGATATATTGCAATGTATAGTCTCGTCACACAAATGATATTTTGTCTTCAAACATCTTATAATTCGATCCATAAATTTGGGAAAATGTGTAACACTGTTTTGTAAGATAAAGTTTCTAAAGTTGATTATAGTGACATTACTAACGGATTCACAGTAGTTTGGAACGGCGATGTCAATTAAATGATAAATATATTTTCTGAATTTGTTCTCCTTATGTTAAGCTATAAGTCTCTTTGTACCTCAAGACAGTCACACAGTCTTTTCTTAGTCTTCCCAGAGATTCTGTCTCCATGATGCAGAATACTGGGTGTTCAGTTCAAAATGTGTCTTGGCTCGCTGTATGCCGTCATGTGGCTAGCTGATGAGCCTAGAGAATTCAATCTTCCTACACTTCCGCAGCTCAGGTGTATAATCTAAGAGGCAGAGAAGTTGGCTAGCAAGTACGGCGTTCATTCTGAAGAGTACGTGCCGATACGTACGGTAACGCCGGTAGTGGCAGGAATGTGAACTGTTTGGAAATACGTACTGTCGGGATAAGGGGAGAGGGTTAAGACGATTACTTACGTATTTGTTGACATTAACTTCGACGGTCAACATGGACACGGAGCATTTGATTTGTGTTGTGGAATGTTACCGCACGCAACCGATGATAACAAATACCCTGCGTACGACTTGCCGGCGCAAAACACAGTTCGAAAGAGGTTATGGTAGCACACAGACCGTACAGACCGCCATCTGTTGCTACGACGTTCAAGTTATACCGTACACGTTCTCAAGTTCAGATTGAAGAACGCCTTAAATAATAGGCAACTTCTCTCACATATAAGCTGAAACTCGCTTCAAATCGGTGACCCAACAACAGTGACGTCATGACACACTTTGAAATGAACACCCTGTAGATCATTGGTCGCTGTTCTCACAATCTTTACTTGTCCATTTTGTACGCATGTTCATTTCACTCGCACTTTCTGTTTTCTGTATTTGGTGTACCGCACTGTTCTTTTATTGTCCGATTTATTGCAATGTATAGTCTCGTTACACAATAGTAGTATGCGTTACAAGAGCGGTATGTTGAAGTTCTCATGTTCCAGGAAAAGTTTGAAAAAGCGAAACGTAGTTGAGCTTTTTTAATTTCCGAGAATTGAAAGAAAACATACCGCTCATGTATCGTACATTATTTTGTGCGAAGATCGTTTATTACATACCTGAAAGAGGAATTTCTAATTAGTTGCAATGAAATCTCCATCCTGATTTCTGTTCAATGACGGCAAATTTGCAAAACAAAAGTATCTATCTTCAACATTGTTGCTTTAAAATGTTTTCTGTGTTTACTATACACCAGCAGGCCGTGATATACGTCTGTATTTTTTCCCCCAGTCTATGATGAGTCTGGAATCGTGTTGATTTTTTCACGGCTTCCTTAATGTTACTTGCATCACGAATGCAGTAACTATAGTGGAGTTGTAGAGTTTACTTAATTTTTGCAAATATTTAAGAACAAAAATTAACAGTGCAATTTAGGTGAAATTGCAGCGGTAAGTTTCCAATTTATAAATATTACTATATTGAACGTCTCTAAAAATAATATATTAAAAGCCTAAAGCAGTAAAATCAATATGTCACTTAAGCGGTAAGAAGGGGGAAATTGTTATGTGTGTTAGGTTGGGAATACTGAATGTGGAATTTTAGACTTTCCGCGCATTGGTTTTGTGCGGAAACTAAGCAAATACGCACGATCTCGCAGAAATGTTATTTTGTCTTGAATCCTCTTATATCTATTTGATCTACAAACTAGGGAAAATGTGCAACACTGTTTTGTAGGATAAAGTTCCTAAAGTTGATTATAGTGGCAGCACCGTTTCTTTCGTTATTACAACTGCCAATAACATGCAGTTTCTAAATAAAATATGTGTAAAATAAAATAACGATTCTATACACTGATAAGATAATAGTCGGCCATGGAAGAACAAGCTTTTAAGTCCACTTTTACAAAGGAGATTAAGTGTTCATATTTAAAAAAAATTAAATTCATCATTGTATGTGAAGATTCAAATTGGTAACTTTACAAGAGTTAGTGTTGCTTTGTTGTGGAAGCTAAAAGACGCAAGCAGAGTAAATGAGTACTTATCGCAAGCGAATAATATAAAAATAATAATGAAAGTAAAAATGGTTAACCGGTAAAAATAAATGTGCCGAAAAGAGAAAAAAAGTACGTGCGAGGGAGGATAGACTGCGCACATATAAACGACAAATAATTTTGCAAGATTTAGTAACAGTATATAATAATGTTTCTACATGAATATTATAAATGTTCAAACTACAAATTTTATCAACAGTAATCTCACTAGACGTTTTGATTTATCTAGAGAAAATCAAAACTCGAGTGGGATTTAATTGACTATTACACGATTAGAAGAAAGTATATAAAGATTAGAAGTAACGAAGTACCCTAATAAAATAAAATATTAATTGACTTACGAAAATACAACTGTCTTCAAATGTGTTATTGTACCATCTCAACTTTACAATTATTACGCTAGATGCATGCTAGATGGCAGTAGTGAGCAATGCCTTCTCGTCGAGAAGTTCTCGATCTATCATACACGATGGCAATGTTACTAGTCAGGAAAGCTTTGTTGATTCAGTTTCATTTTTATTAAAATGCAACATTCCACTTCAATTATCCGAATCCCAGTAATCAACGTCACTTGACAGATGATTTTCAATAAATCTTAATATTAAACAATCTCTGATACGTGACTATCCATAATATCATATAGCAGAAGCTATAACACAACCTAACTAATATCACAAGTGTTAGAAAAGTTTTAATTAACGACGATGACATAAAAAATAAACATGAATAATTTTAAAAGGAATAATTATTGAATGTACAATTTTCAAATTTGAATGTGGTTGGTGGTTCAATTGTTGTTATATTGGACGTGTGCGTAATAGAAGTGGAACTCGTTGATTTAGGCCTACATGATGTATTCAACTTATTCAGAATTTCCGAATGAATAATTTTAAAAGGAATAATTCTTGAATGTACAATTTTCAAATTTGAATGTGGTTGGTGGTTCAATTGATGTTATATTGGACGTGTGCGTAATAGAAGTGGAACTCGTAACCTACATGGTGTATTCAACTTATTCAGGATTTCCGAATGGTGCTCTTCATTTATTTGTAAATCGGATTTCAGAAGATATATATATCAGAAGATATATATATCAGAAGATATATATATATATATATATATATATATTTCTTTTTTGACGTCCAGACCAGCGCAGTTTCAAATGTTGGCAAACAAAGAAACAAATGCTAGG
The DNA here is from genome assembly GCF_040183065.1 of Periplaneta americana. Classification (NCBI taxonomy): domain Eukaryota; kingdom Metazoa; phylum Arthropoda; class Insecta; order Blattodea; family Blattidae; genus Periplaneta; species Periplaneta americana. Next base: position 141,200,293 of record NC_091127.1, read on the forward strand.
GACGCGATAAAAATAAACAAATGCTAGGGACGCGATAAAATTGTGAGATAAGCAGCCATGATTGGTTGAAATACGTCCTTTCGTACCGTTTTATTGGTCAAAAGTAGTATGACGTAGTAAGAGTGTAATAGTCAATGTTAAATACAGACAATATTATATAGCATTACATAAATATTTTAATAAAAATTGTGTTAAGTTCGGTTACATTTGTAATCAGAACGACATGCTGTAGTACGAATAAGACCTGAAACTTTTGAACTAGAGCTGTGCATACAACATTCAGCCTGCCTGACCTGGTTGGATTGGTGAACAGGCAAGGGCGTATTTAACCCAACAGTAGAAGCAAGTTTAGGATGTGTTGTGTTGGGTTCCGCGTGAGATTGCTCCTAGGATGGCAGGCTCTTATCATGTCTCTTCTGTTTTCTTTTACGTGTAGTTAGGTTTCACAGTCAGTACTGGATTCAATAAATATAAAATTGTGTCTAAGATAACTATTAACATTTTATTTTATTGTTAATTTTAAAGTTTATTTCTCGTAAAACTTCAATTATTGAAATAGGTCTAAATAAATGCTATTTTTAAGGAGAAAAAAATTTATCCAATAGGACCTGTCCTATCTTTAAGAATCCTTTCCCTTCTATAGTAGAAAATGGTCTCAAGTATTTCGCGCACATTTCAACACATCTTTTCACTAAGAAATCTTTATCAGTTTTCAAAATATTTTATCCATATTGAACATTTCTTTCCTCTTTACATAATATATGACGCAACATACATGAGGTATCTGTTTTCACTTTTAAAATCTTTCCATACGCATTGCATTTCGCAGCACGCTCTGGTTTTAGTGTTTCTTTTTCATTTACACAAGAGAATTTTTTCCAGGCTTCAGATCCATCCCCGTTTCCATTAACCAAAACATAGTCTCCGCACCTTAATTTGTGTGCTCTTGTTGAGAATCCAAAGCGTACAGTTAAACCACAGTTTAGTATATACAGTTGCGAAGCTCAATACTTACTAAATATGCAAACAGAGACAGTTGAAATATGCATCCATAGATAGTTGCTAGCCACCAGGATCGCTACTATCGCCTCATCACAGACTCTTTCCCTAGCAGACGATAAAATATATTGTACTTTTGATATCGTGTTCTTTTGAAAAATTAACACCTTCCTTCCACTATTGAAATACGAAATACATAAGGTTTATATATTATTTTCATAAAGTATATATTATATTTTATAAACTCACCTTCCTGGATCTTTCGGAAGGATAACTCTGACCTCTTTTTCTTAGAATTTATAGTGCAACAAACGTCTCCTTGTCCCATATTATTACTCAAATTATTGTATTTTAGCCATTTACAGTTATTAAAACCGATAACGAACATTTCACAGTTTACACAACTTTTCACAACAATGCGAAATACGGCACAGTCATTGCCTTTTCGATCTAGATCAGGCCATATTATATGTTCGGGTTTTCTATTTCAGTGTATGGAGCTCAGTGAATTATTGTATTATAACTTTATTGCGTATCATAGCTAAGTTTTATTTAGTGTAACGTGTCCATAAGTTCCCTTTACTTCTTGTTGCATAATATGTTGCAGAAATAATGACAAAACTGTGTTATTTTAATGTGAAGAGAATTTTACATGTTAACAATCTTTTCGCATCAACATTTTAAGTTTAGAATGGAAGCTATTTTGAGGTTTAATAAAAAAGAATTTATATTGTGATTTTAATATAGCACATCTACCTTCCTTGATAAAGACAGAAAATTTATCATACCACTCTTATGGAATTAGTGTACGTACGATTGTTACTTCGTCTCTTAGGTAGTAGATAAATACAATAATTCAATACTGAATTGTAGTATTAAAATACAAACAAATTGAATGTGCGGAGTATCATACATGACATTATGCTTAATTATAATGTATAATTGCGAATTTAGGAATATAAGATATGCCGTAGTAAACATGACCTATCATATTTCCATATGAATGGCAGGGCATTGGAGACCACTAAAATTAGACAGAAAGGGGCAACTGGGACAGTAAACATAACCTATAATTTCAACATATCTAAATATTCGTGCGGTGCAACTGAAAATTATTGAATCGTGCATAAATGAATGTACAATAATTTCACAATATTTAATCGAAATAAAGACAGGGAGGTCTATTACACATACGAACAAAGTAATTTTCACACCAAAAATAATATTACACCTTAACTCGCAAGGAATTATGTCTGAAGTGTCTCCTAATCATTGTTTTAAATTTTATTAATGCAATTACACTACATTTTAGAGAAATATTTGTTACTTTTTATGCATTCTAATTAATTTATATGGTTCAAACGCCACTCTTCGTGATCGGGTTAAGCGAGTCGCATGGTCTGCATTACGGCCTGTATTAGATCACGATGCCAGTGACACAGTCTATTGTTTCTAGTACACACAGCGCTCCAAGCGGCTAGCAACTATCGCGAGAAATGCAAAAAATCACCCCAAGCGACTGTATATACTAGACTGTGGTTAAACTACACACAGGCTTCGTAACAACCCATTGGGCTCGCTTGGGTCATGCTACGCTTGGTATGAGAAGGAGCGGGTATTGCCAGACTCTTACACAGAAACCATACTACCCTTTCTTATACAGATGTTTAACTGTCTTATATTATCAGGAATTACATCTCATTTGACGATATATGTTAGAGGAAGAACAATTCTTTCTATACATCTAAAATCTGATTAGTGTAATATGTAGGCTTAGCTGATCGACGATGTATGTAATGAACGGGGAAAGAAACTGGCCACCCTACCTCATTATCTCCTGGCATAGGTTCCTCATAATTGATGTCATGTCGGTATCACTTGTGAGGTTGAGATCTATCTTCTGACAATTGACTAAACAACAACTGTCTTATACTTACACAGTGAATAGCTCATTTTCAAGTCTTGTATAAATTTCTGACTAATAATCACTACATACGTCATGTATAACATTAAAACTGTTACACAGCTATGTCATAATTTGTCATTATTTTATTAGGAAACGTATCCAGACGTTTGAGATGGGCAGGGCATGTAGCACGTATGGGCGAATCCAGAAATGCATATAGAGTGTTAGTTGGGAGACCCGGAGGGGAAAAGACCTTTAGGGAGGCCGAGACGTAGACGGGAGGATAATATTAAAATGGATTTGAGAGAGGTGGGGTATGATGATAGAGACTGGATTAATCTTGCACAGGATAGGGACCGATGGCGGGCTTATGTGAGGGCGGCAATGAAACTTCGGGTTCCTTAAAAGCCATTTGTAAGTAAGTAAGTAAGTAAGTAAGTTATTTTACCGGTTGTTCTGTATGGCTGTGAAACTTGGACTCTCACTTTGAGAGAGGAACAGAGATTGAGGGTTTTGAGAATAAGGTTCTTAGGGAAATATTTGGGGCTAAGAGGGATGAAGTTACAGGAGAATGGAGAAAGTTACACAATGCAGAGCTGCATGCATTGCATCCTTCACCTAACATAATTAGGAACATTAAATCCAGACGTTTTGAGATGGGCAGGGCATGTAGTACATATGGGCGAATCCAGAAATGCATATAGAGTGTTAGTTGGGAGGCCAGAGGGGAAAAGACCTTTGGGGAGGCCGAGACGTAGATGGGAGGATAATATTAAAATGGATTTGAGGGAGGTGGGATATGATGGTAGAGACTGGATTAATCTTGTTCAGGATAAGGACCAATGGCGGGCTTATGTGAGGGCAGCAATGAACTTCCGGGTTCCTTAAAAGCAGTAAGTAAGTAACATAATAACTGAAATTCTCTATTGCATTCGATAGTGTGCGCTTGTGTGCCGCACTAAGTATCGAGAGTACATCTGGGTCTGATCGATTATCACGCTACATTTTGATCAAAGACTACAGCTACAGCAATATTATTCTAATTATTCTATGCACTTTATTTTGTTCTTCCCTTCTGTGGTTACAAGGTAACCATCATCAAAAATTACAATCGGTACGAACAGCTGTTAGAGAGGCGCCCATTTTTTCTCTATATTGGCTACAACGCTTAAACAGGAGGTTTCGTGCGTGTAACTACTACAAAGCAATTCCCATGTATAGGTCTAGTTACAGATTGCTTATACATCCATCACTTATGCATGGTTTATTACTAACGTTTTCTGTCTCAAGTCTACATAAATCTCGTATAAAACTGTATACACGGTTTATTAGTATGACCATAAGAATAAAAATATTTCATGGATTCAGAAGAATTTAATAAATTCTTTGTCGCTTTTCCCGGTGTTCTGATGTCTATTTTTTCCAGAATTAATTTAGCCTTCGATGTATATGAGATCTCATTTCTAATGAATAAGTGAGAAATGGTCCAATTATGCGTCTATATAGTTTGGTTCCTCTTGAAATTATGCCTTACCTAGACATATTATTGCATAAGTGACTACGGATATAGGTATTCTTTGTAATTTAACACTTCTTCAGAAACGACACAATCACCTAGTTTACCAGACAATAGAGAATTTATTGGGTAACCACATGCCGTCCAATTTTACTAAACGTTATTTATGAGGGCTGCAAGAGAGTTTCGGAGTAAGAGTATGGAAGGAATGCGCATGACCGGTGATGATGAAGGTGTCTGGAAGCAAAGTATCGTGGGGGAAACTTTAACAATTGACAAACGGCCCAGTCTGTATGGCGACCTGGAATCGCAGTAACGGAATCAAATATCTTACAGTAGCTCCTATAGAATGAGGTCATTAGTAAGCACAATTGGCTGATATTTTCTCCTTTTTTCATGATTTGCTACTACAGTATGACTACTACGTCTATTAGGTCAAATGAGAATTTGTTATGTTTCCGTGCCTGTGAATTTGTAAAAGAATATAATTCAAGCTTCTTTCCTCTTTTATTTTTTGTACTGCAACTAAAAATGTTATGAGTATTGTTTCAGTTTTAGAATGGATATTTGGAAATAATGTTTGAAAGAACAGGAATAAAATGAAGCTAATTAAAGATTCAGTATTGGTAATAATTTATAGAGTAATACAATTTTAGAAATTAGAACATGTCACTTGCCAAAGAAAAAGAAAGAGCGAAAAAAATATATATAAACACCAAAATGAAGAAAGAAAGTATGTGAGAAATAGTGGGAGACAGATAACAGATTAAGGAAATATAAACATGGCAAGGCAAACCTGAAAAGGTGAAGAAATTAATAAAAAGACAATTGAAGAAATTAAAACAAAAAATAAAAAGAGATATAAAGACAAATATTCAAGAATAAAATAAAGGACAGAAAGAATGGAATATAATGGAATAAAATATGGAATTACTTAAAAAGAGACAAATAGAAAGGTGTTGAAAAATAAAAGGAGAAAAGAGCGCATTTACACCGAGATGTAAATTTAATCAGTTGATTTTGTACGTTCAAACACAAACGATACGTTTCTCGAAGAAATGACAAAGGAATATTTTTTTCTATTTGCTCTTCGCATTGAAATCTTATCACACATACGTCTCAATACCCAACAGTTTTGCCATAAATGAGAGTCAATCTTCAGACAAAATTATTATTTTTTCGGCTAAACCGTTATTTATTCAAATAACAAAATTACATTTGACTTTTTGGGTACTTATAACCTAAAGATTTTGTTCTTAAAATTAATGCAGTTGAACCCCTTTCCCTCTTTATACGTAGGGGTGGAATGATTGGTTTGGTAATTTCGTAATTGTACTGGTGTTGGTACATATACTGCCTTTTTATATTTGGATAATTGATTAATTCATCGATTGTAATTGGCTTGCTGGTTGGTTAGTTTCTTGATTTGTTAGTTGGTCGTCTGGTCTGTAGGTTTGGTGTGGTTTGATGTGATCTGTTTGTGTTGGTAGGTTTGGATTGATATGATTGGGAAAGTTTTCTTTTCTCAGTCGTACTATCTGGGACTGGAATGCTTTACCTGCAGACTTACTAAAGGCTTTATCAATAATCAAAAATGTATTTAAAAATAGGTTTAAGGACTTTACTAATAGACGGTAGTATATTATACACACTATTTAAAGGGAGTAATTGATTTTTTATTATTTGAAGTATTGTATCAGCGAGGAAGTGTGTTGTGTCAGTAAAGTGTGAAGTGTGTAGTGTCAGTGAAGTCTATCGTGTAAGTGAAGTGTGTTTGTGTCAGTGAAGTTCTATACTTCATAGTGACCGTACAAAGTATTTGAACAGTGAAATGGTTTTGAAGTATTAGTGAAATCAGGAGAGAATCAGTGCAATGAAGGAGTTGATAGCGAAATAAGTGTAGTTCCGAAAGGTACTTGTGCAGGTATGAACTTAGGGTTAAGATATAAATTAGATTTACTTTAAATATTATTTTATGCTCGACCAACCCGAAATGTAGTAATTATACACCTGGTAGCAGCCCTTTAATGGACCTCATTAAAGTACACCTATTCATTAAAGTTCAGGTGTTCCGCCAATCAGAAAACACCATTGTAGCAATATGAAAGCGCAAGTATCGATTATTCTCGGATATGCAATCGCAAGACAACTAGCGAAACGTCACGGAGGCTGGAAATTCAATACTGTCGCTGAAGGTTATGTTCTGTTACTATAATAATTAGCGTTAATTGTAAATAATATTCAAATAAATTCAATTTGTCATCTCGTTTTTCAATGTCTAAATCAATTTGAAGGTTGTATCAAGATTAATCTTTATTTTACTCTCTAGATTATATCAAGGTCAATGACATTTGTTTCTAGGATAAAATCAATACTTTCGCGTCTGCGTACATCTCACGATTTACGAGATATTGCACGAGGTCAGTTCCGCTCCCAGTCAGATAAGAATAACATGAATACTTATGAATAATTTCAAGTTAGAAATATGGTCGAGCATAAAAAGTCGTATGAAGCTTGCGCTCGTTTCATACACATACTCTCGTCTTAATTACTACCATTATAGGCTCGTTGCATAATGTACTATTAAGTGATCGTGCTTCATTTAATTTAGGATGCTCCTTGTTGTTGTTATTATTATTATTATTTATCATTATTATTAATTATTATTGTTTTTTATTAGTTGTGTGTATTATTAATTGTCATTGAGTGTAAGTAGTTACCACTGTATATACCCATTTGCAGTGTGAATAAATACACATACACAGGATGATATGGAATGAGTTGAGTTAGGTCGGGTTCGTTTGGGTTGGGTTGGCTGATTACTGGGGTTAGTTGGCTAATTCATTGTTTTTTCTGTATTTGGATGGACGGTGGTTCGGCTATTTCGTTCGTGATCTGAGCAGTTTGGAGGCTGATTATGAGATAGATGGCTAAAAGCACTAAGTACATAGGCCTAGGCCTTTCTTACGGAAGACATATAGACTGTGTATACGGATGTTGCAATCCAATATTTGACAGCTGAAGTTACGTTTAATGAATCGCCGCACGTCGTGTTTTGTTTGCGTCGAACATGAACGATGGGCGTTGTAATTAATGGCACAATACAAGTAAAACGCGATCAAGTGTGCAGGAGCAGGTATTAGTCAGGCGACAGCTGCAGGTATTGTCAATAACTCCTGCGTCTAAAATATTGCCGTCCTGCGTTATACACACTGTTTTAAATACAGGGGATCACTCCAAACCAAGAGCGACCGATATGTATTGTTGCAGTGATGTAGTCGGAAAGGCAAAATGTAATAATTAGGGACCGGATTTTTATTTAATATCAAGGTGTAAAATATGTACATATTTATGTAAGAAAAATAAGCTGAATATGTACCAAAACATTTAAAACCATAAAAATATTTCGCATCAATATCTGCCAGGTATAAGATAGATAAGACTCTCCAGTTGAGATTTCATAGAGCACCCGACTTTTTTACGGCACACTTGATACATTACTATTTTTCCATCTGTAGTGAAAGCTTCGTCCATCGCAATCCATAATTTTATTTTTGTCGTTAGGGAAGATACAGGGGCCATTTTAGTTAGTTAAAAGCAGTATATAAACTCACTTGCATGTTATACTGTAAGTACTAAAATAAGAGAACTGAGTGAAATGAATGACACAACAGTAGTACAAGCACTGTTTCGCTTTACTGGATTAGGGGAAAATAAGAGGAGATTGGGACACATGCATTTTAGCTGCTCCCTGTAAGAAACAAAGTACCTACTAAAACCTCAAAGTACAGGTATTTACAAAGTGTTGTTTGAAAAGTGACATTTCTGTCTCATTCAGAAGGGTAGGATTATTTCAGCCGAGGACCATATTTTCTAATTGTTTGGAAAATCCCATTTCCTTATAGATCTACTAAATTTAAAGTAAAGAGGTCAAGAAATAACCTGAAAAGCTATTTATTTTAATCTTCAACTTCTTTCCAGTTTGTTTTCCTTTACTCCAGCTTCTTTTCAAATGTTAAATGTAATGTTTTATTTAACGACGTTTGCAACTGCAGAGGTTATATCAGCGTCGCCGGATGTGCAGGAATTTTGTCCCGCAGGAGTTCTTTTACATGCCAGTAAATCTACTTCCTTTTTCAAAAGTCGGCTACTTTATTGCGGCTCATGTCAGACTTGACACGTGTTTTCCCTGGAAAGATTAGGAAGAAGGTGGGTAAGGTTGCAAATTGCATGGGAACGGCTTGTTCCCATGCATAACAATATTTATCCTTTCTTGGGTACGTAAAAAGGTTTTTTAATATGCGTATTTTAAATTGTAAACTTCCCAACAGAAGTTCCTATTTTCCTTTTAGAGAAGTAAAAATGAATAAAACCCCTAAATATTTAGATTTATGTAATACCAAGCCATAGCATGCAATTTGGGGTAAATATGTAAAATTATGTAGTAGGCCTATCAAATTGTAATAAATTAATGGTCATTACAAGATTCGCAAAGATTTGTTATATATACGGTTAGGTTGAAAGGAATATAATATGTAATTACATAAAAATCCGGTCCCTAGTCATAATTATGAATGTGAACAGTGTTGGGGAATTCAGTGGTGGTTTTTCATGACGCGGCACTTCACCAGTTTTTTAAGTACCGGTATATATTAACATTCGTCATCGTTATCTTTCTTTTTTTAAGGTTTTTGTCCTTCATTTTCCTATCTTTGCAATTAAATGACTCACATCTTGCTGAGATTCCTAGTAATGTGGTATTGTATGAAGTCAGAGATGACACAAAAAACGTATTATGTCCTTTTAGGGGAGTTATTAATGATTTTTATTCCAAAATTCTAACAGGATCCACTGCATCTGAAGCTGAAAACGCTAACGCACGATTGTTTTATAGGCCTACTTGTGATAATACATCAGCGGTGACCAAAGCGGGTGTCGTGATTACATCGTGTAATGACAGACATTCAAACGGGTACGAGGAGTTTCCTGTATATTGCTGTGTGTTTCATTCACGTAATGAAGGCAAGTGGTGGCGGTATCATGTCGCTCTACAAACTCTGTCTCTACAAGCTGTAAGAGGTGGTTTCGTAAAGAATGAGAAGGAGAAATTCTTTGTTGTTCTGTAGGACAAAATGTAATATGTTTACTTTGTTCAACGGTTCAATTAGAAGCATATAGAAACATTAATCGATAAGCTGAATAATTTATTATTATTATTATTGTTATTATTATTAATATTATTACTGATCATAAGTATGTGTTTCTATAATTCTTCTGTACGTTCATGAATATTGATATTTTTACATCTTCTCCCTAGAGGAAAAAAATTGGGGTTTGAAATATCTCGTCCTCTAAAGCCTTTTAATAGAATAGAATTTCTGAAAAGAGTAATGATTAAAATAGCTTAAATAACTTGTCCATAAGAAGTTTTTAATTTTGAAAAACTACGGATTTTTCCACCAAGTATCGAGAGAAGAATTTAGAAAATTCCTGATTACATTCAAGAGGAAGGTTAAAAAAAGAAGCAAGAAAAATCTTATTTCATTCACTGGCTCTTGATGACAGCAGTGACATTAATGATACAGCAAAGCTTGAGACTTTTATCCGCGGGATTGATCAAGACGTTAGTACAGGAACCACCACTGGTTGTAATTTTCATGTCAAGTACCTTTCCTCCGTCTCCTTACTTCATAGGCTGTCTGTCGCATGTAATCACTGCAGCTCGAGTTTTGGTCACAGCTGCAATACACAGTGGAGCACTTTCAGTGAAATAAAGCTACTTGAAAAAAATTACACGAAAAATATCAAAGCACTCAAACGTCAGAATCTGTTTATCTCCAGATGAGAAGCTTAAATATGGTTACTTTTAGGAACGGTTTTATTTAATTTTATTTCACATCTTGAAATTGGTGCTTATATGAATTTGTAACTTGAAAAAAAATTGTCCAAGCTCGTTTTCCATAAACTACAAACAAATCCCGTCACACAGGCAAATACCTTTGCAATCGCCAGCTGTTAGTAAGCAGGCATTGTTATGTGTTATATACTTAAATAGTTTTCAGAGCAGAAATGTACATTCATTGTAGAAGCTGTAGAACCCTACTTCACTCACACGTAATACTGCGTGTTCAGTTCAAAGTGTGTCATGGCTCGCTGTATGCCGTCATGTGGCTAGCCGATGAGCCTAGAGAATTCAATCTTCCTACACTTCCGCAGAGGCGTATTAACTATGTGCCAGAGAAATTGCCTAGCAAGTACGGCGTTCATTCTGAAGGGTTCTTACCGATAGGTACGGTAACGCCGGTAGTGGCAGGAATGTCAACTGTTTGGAAACACGTATTGAGATGAGTTTTTTTTTTCTTTACGGGGAGAGGGTTAAGACGATTACTTACGTATTTGTTGACATGAACTTCGACGGTCAACATGGACACGGAGCATTTGATTTGTGTTGTGAAATGTTGCCGTTACCGATGATAACAAATACCCTGCGCAAAATACAGTTCGAACGAGGTTATGGTAGCACACAGACCGTACAGACCGCCATCTGTTGCTACGACCTTCAAGTTATACCGTACACGTTGTCAAGTTCAGATTGAACGCCTTGAATAATAGGCAACTTCTCTGATATAAAAGCTGAAACCCGCTTCAAATTGCTGACTCACAACAGTGACGTCATGACACACTTTGAAATGAACACCCAGTATAAACTTGTTTGAAGACAAAAGTTCCTCAATTCCTAGTTCCCAGCAAGTCTATTGCGTTTAATTGATAAGTTTCGTGAGACTCAAAATCTGGAAGATCGAATGCATCCAGTGCTGCTATCGGTGTTAACTGATGAAGTTATTGACGTCATAAATTCACGTTTAATTCATTCGTCGAGAATAAATCTTATAATCCTCTCAGATTAGACTGTCACGCTGTACAGTATACGAGGTCGTAAAGAAACTGGAATTGTTTACTTGCCCTATTGCTTTCGTTCTTGAGTTCAAAGAACATACAAAAGAAAAAGATTATGGTATGGTTGATGGTTTCGTTCATTTATTAATGCTAATGGAATCCTAATGCTGGATCGAATACTCTTCAAGAAAGAATGTTAATTCTATTTCAATGGCTTATTGAACAGTAAAAATGGGAGGAAATGGAATATTGAACGTTCTGACAGCATGAAATTATAGTTAAGTAAATGCGTAAAAGAAAGGTAAGAGGTTTCCCATTGACGCTCTATCTTTGCACAAAATTATGAGTGCAGAATTTTATCCTAATATTTTTACAGAACAATGGTTTAGTGCGTTGTTTGAATTGGGTAGACTATTATGTTGATTCTAACAAGATGGTGTTATCGGTTATGATGCAAAAATGAATATATAATAATTATGATCAGACCTGTACACCGGCAAAGTAGAAGAGGAAACGATTTAAGTAAGTAATTATGTTCAGGACTTCTTTGAGAGTAATTACTATTAATCAATCTTTGTCTTCTTCTTTGTTCATGTAAAAATATATATTTCGAAATTGATTAACTAGCGGACTTACACGTGTTAATTACGTAAGTTTGTGCGGCTTACAGCTGTTTCCATGCTTCATCACACCATCCTCAGAGCCTACTAGATCTCGGGGTCATCTCGAACTTCTCTGCCTGTTGTGTGAGTGCGTTTGATTGTTGAATAGTGTTACAAAGTGGATTCAAATAGTGTGTGTGTACTGAAATTGATCTGTGTGTTCAGAATTTGATCAGGGTGTGTTTTAGTGTTTTTGTATATTTCATATTGTTCTAGTGTGTTGAGTTTTTGATTCTTGGGTTGCATGTGTAGGATTTCCATGTCCGCATTTATATTATTGTATGTATGTTTAGCATTGGTTATGTGATCGGCGTATGTAGATGTAATACAAACACACTAAAACACACCCTGATCAATTTCTCAACACACAGATCAATTTCAGTACACACATACTATTTGACTCCACTTTTCAACACTATTCAACAATCAAACGCACTCACACAACAGGCAGAGAAGTTCGAGATGACGCCGAGATCTAGTAGGCTCTGAGGATGGTGTGATGAAGCACCGAAACAGCTGCAAGCCGCATAATTAACACGAGTAAGTCCGCTAGTTAATCAATTACTTATATTCAAGTGTTAAAAGTAGTGTACGCAAGATTCAAAATGGATAGATTTCGAATTCCTTTGCAACTTTGTTAAGAAACAAATGTCTGGAAATAATATGTATATAGATTTAAAATTCCTTTCCAACGTTGTTAAGAACTAATTTTATATAAAAATATAAATTTCAAATTCCTCTACAACTTTATTAAGGAGGAAGTTTATAGATTAATATATATATATATATATATATATATATATATATATATATATTTGAAATTATTTTGTCACTTAAGCAAGTTATGAAAAAATATAGATTTAAAATTCGTCTAGAACTTTCATACGAAGCAAGTTTAAGGAAAAAATATATATAGATTCAGAATTCCTCTACAACTTTGTTAAGAAGTACGTTTATAGAAAATGTAGATTTGAAATTCGTCTACAACTTTCTTATGAAGTAAGTTTGTGGAAAATATATATTTCAAACTGGTATACAACTTTTTAAGAAATACGTTTATAGAAACTTGAAATGCATCACAAGTTCATTAAGAAGTAAGTAAGTAAGAAGAGCTAAACACAATCATATACATAACACAAGAAAACCGATACAACCCTAACATAATAGACAACATAATACGTAAGACAAAACATAATCACAAAAAACATAAGAATACAACACAAGAACACAAAAAATATATCACACTAACATACGAAAACAAAAAGACACACAGAATTGCAACCACATTCAAGAAATTAAATTACAACATCGCATACAGAATCAATAACACTCTACAAAAACATCTCAACACATAAACGTAGTGATGGGCGAAGTTGTTCTTTTCCCGGAACAGTTCCGACGGTTCCGGTTCCGAAAAAATACTATGTTCCAAGTAACAGTTCCGAAATAACAGTCACCAGTGGTGATGAGTCGGAGTCGTTGAGTCGTTCAAACGAACGGTACAGTACCCTCCCTCTTCAGCATGCAGCTCACACTGGAGCACTCATAGGCATGACATAGTACACATTCTTATCTATAGATGGCACTGCAATGCACATTCGAATCGATTTTGGAAAATTGCTGTGCATGCGGACAGAACTCAAAAGCTTAATGTTAGTAATTACACAGCTGTTGACTACAAGGACAGAATACAACACTTTGTTTTCGTACATAAAGTTATGAAGACATGGTAGCCAACTAAAAAAAATAACATAACATTTAATACATATGGTATGTAATTTCTGTTCTCTCTATTACATAATAAAAAAAACAACTCATTAATTTTTATTTTTACTTTTCTTAATGCACAGTTATAATATTAATAATAAATATTACAATTTCATAAATAAAAAAGATATATATTGGCAGTACTGAAACCTGGAAACCCCGCAGTGGGTTAGTAAAATGTTGGAATCGCATCTTTACCAAAGTGTAATTTAAACTTCGCATTAAACCTCGCTCTCCAAATCAGTACTTATATGGATAGTTTCCAACAAATAATGCTACAAAATTTTTGTCGTTCTTTGATAACAGAGAAGATAGCACAAAAACTTGTGCTTGTCAGACTTAACCTCAACAAACGACATACAGACATTGTAACTAAACCACTCATTACCATTTACGACTTTAACCTTTGTATAGAATCAGCTGATCATTGAATTAATAATAGTATGCGTACTTTATGACTTTGTAGAATGTTTATAAAACAGAATTAGTCAACTAATGGTGAAATAAACCATAAAGCGGGAATGAATATTACAGGTTATTAAATACTTACTATAACATTACAGATGATTGGCCAGTCTTACAAATGTTGATATTAAAGTTCGCGCCACCGCAAGGATTTCAATTTCCATGCGTCCCCCTCCAACCACGTGAGAGTTTCAAGTACCAACTTCATCCAACGAAGTTCCAAGTACAACATAAAGAACGAGAACAGTGTAACTGCAGCTGTCGTTGGTTCATCGGAACAAGCTCCGACGTTCCGACTGTTATCTCGGAGTCGTAACATACCTTGTGCAACGCGGTACTGCGAGCCCGCAACAGCTGGGCAAGTGAGCAGCTCGGAGACGGAACACTGTTATTTCGGAACAGGAGGTTCCGACCTACTGTTCATTTTTGCAATAGTTCCGAGACCGGAACAGTTCCAAAATAACTGTTGTGTTATTTTTTACCCATCTCTAAGACAACATAATACGTAAGACAAAACATAATCACAAAAAACATAAGAATACAACACAAACACAAGAACACAAAAAATACATCACACTAACATACGAAAACAAAAAGACACACAGAATTGCAACCACATTCAAGAAATTAAATTACAACATCGCATACAGAATCAATAACACTCTACAAAAACATCTCAACACATAAACAACACAAACAAATACAACCACACAGGTATATACAAACTCAAATGTAACACCTGCAACAACTTCTACATAGGACAGACAGGTAGATCATTTCAAACACGTTACAAAGAACACATCACAGCCATAACAAAATTACAAAACACCCCCACATATGCAGAACACATCAAATGCTAACCACACCCACAGAGACATCCACACAGACATGGAAATACTACACATCCAACCAAAAAGCCAGAAACTAAACACACTAGAACAATATGAAATATACAGACACACGAAAACACACCCCCAACGAAATTATCAACACACAACTCAATTTCAAGACATACACACTCTTTGACTCTACACTATACCACACGAACGCACCCTGACAGGAAACAGAACAAGTGACGCCAAGACCAACAACGACCAGTTCTGAGGATGACCCATAAATAGGCTGAAACATGTAAACAAGGTACGTTAGAATTTAACACAAGAAAGTCTTATCATACATATTCCGAAGTGATACAGTGTTAAAAGTTGTGTAATCAAGATGTACGTTTATAGACAATATAGCCTATTTCAAATTCTTCTGCAATTTTCTTAAGAATCAAGTCATAGAAAAATATAGGTTCCGAATTAATTCCTTTTCAACTTTCTTAAGAAGCAGTTTGTGGAAATGTGTAGAGGATTGACATAATTAATTTTGCAACAAATTGTTGATAAAATATAAGACGAACATGTTTTCTCATTATCTCTTACCGGAGCATTACTTGTACTGGACTACAGGCCATAATCATCGCCCTTTCGTGCGAGAGAGCGGTCGGAACTCTCGCTAAACACGCGCTCTACGACCGCTTATAATGCCTGTAAGTTGTATATACCGCGCGCAATATTAATGATAGTCTCATTTAATTATCAACTGAGCATACTAGCAATTCTTCATTTCATTAATGATAAATAATTCTATAACTATTTGGGGTTTATTGAGTAACTATTAAGTAAAATCAAAATTCTGTCATTGGCTAACCATTATATCGCCTATTTTAGAAGATATATTGATTGTCGGTAACACATTTCCATTTTTAGTCTCTTGTGGGCTAGAACATTGAATGCTAAGATGATGTGCGGCTGTTGTTTTTACTCCGGAATTCCAATACTTTTACAACTCTGGTTTCGTATGAATTTATTTCATCCCTTTAAAGCTATATTGTCCCCGGTAGCTACAATTTTTCCATCTCGTTTGCTTCAAGATGCAAATGTGAGAGATGCATTAGCACCTGGAAGTGGCGGCATTACTTCCGTGACATTTGACCGACGGAAGTGGATTTACATAAAACAGGAGGCCGTTATGTTCTCCCTGCAATAACAATAACCAAGGCATCAGAGGGATGAAGCGAGAACTTCATAGCCGCACACACCCCCATTCCGAATTCCTTCCCCTCCATTCGAACTTTCATTGCTGAGAAAACTTTTCAGTGAAGTAACAGGAAAATGTATTCAACCATTTAAACGCAAGAATAACAAGTCAAATTTGAGCGTTTTCACATACCTCATCATTTTTGTTTCAACAGTTTCCGATTAAATATAATAGAGCAAAGTTTTCTCTGTCCCGCGCCGTTGCGTCGTGGTCTAAGGCATCCTGCCTAGGACTCGCGTTACGGAATGCGCGCTGGTTCGATTCCTCATGGGGGAAGAAATTTTCTCATGAAATGTCGGCCAGTGTATGGGACCGGTGCCCACCCATCATCGTGATGCACTTAGGGAGCTACGATAGATAGCGAAATCCGGTTGCGAATGCCAGCTATAATGGCTGGGGGGATCATCGTACTAACCACACGATACCTCCATTCTGGTTGGATGATCGTCCACCTCTGCTTCGGCATGTGGGCGTGAGGCCAGCAACCGGCTGGTCGGTCTAGGCCCTCCACGGGCTGCAGTGCCACGGATTATTATTATTATTATTATTATTATTATTATTATTATAAATTTTTTTTCTGCTCTTTCTTTGTAATCCAGTGTTGTTATGCTCCCACAAGGTCTAAAATTCGCGGGTTCAAGTTAGAGCGACGACGATGAGAGTCCTTAACCTATCTTTTTCGAGACGAAAGTTGAACTTCCATCTCATATTGTACAGTTGTGAGTTTTCCCCAATCGTAATGCAAATGTCAGGTAATCTATTGCGAATCATCTGCATCATCTCATCAAATACCATCTCGCTATCATCAATTCCATCGACGCATAATAATAGTTGATACAACGTCGTTAAATAACCAACTAAAAATTATAACAATTTTCATCTAGGCCAGGCATGCCAGAAATCAGACTCTAAATGTGCAGTTTTGTGCGCGGATCGCCGGTCTGTGCGGACTGCATTATACAAGCGTTGCTCTTACCCCTTCTTAGCTGGAGGGGTATACAATAATCTATTCTACGCTTCTAGGGTTGAATTAAATAGACATTTGGACATTATAAACACACTTAGCGGAAGGAAAAAACATGGTTATTATCAGTGTATATACGTGAAAATTGTAATACAAGAAACTTTAGGCGTACTCAGTTATACTTCACAAAGTAGTGGTTTGTAATGCATAATTTATTAATATAATTTTTATATAATATTTGACGAAAAAAAAATTGTAGTAATTTCGAAACAACAAAAAACGAACAAGTATTTCATTTTACGTAGTAGATACTAATTATTTTAAAGTAATAGATCCTACTTTTTCATTGTTGGTCGAGCATTATTATTTATTGGGACCATTGGTACAAATGTTGAAGAAAATATTATACTCCCAATTAATTACATGCAGTAGGACATTGTGAAGTATTTACACTGAAATTCTTTCCTTGCTGTATGTCAACATAGATTAACATTAATATTAATAAATGATATAAATTAAGCTTAGAATTTAAATTCACGTATATATTATTTGGAAAACGTTGAGAGTAAGTATCGACAAGTTGGACGAATTACTGAAAGAAATTAAAAGTTTAATTCACAAGCTGTGAAGCGACGATATTCCGTTTATGTCAGGTTTAAAGGTTTATTAATGTAAGTATATTAGCATAAAATAGTGACGTGAGATGGAAAATTTGCCATTATATATTTTTCCAGAAAATTTTTCCGCCTTGCAAATACTGTAGTTACTTTCTTCGCTTCTTATAACCTCAAGAGCCTCATATGTATTCCTCACTATATTCTCATCACTTACCAGCTTATGAAATGAAAGTTGTAAGTCGTCTAATCTTTGATGGCTGTGTTAGTACAGACTCCAAAACAACGCCACTGTCAAGTTTGTTTTGCCGTGAGAGTACTGATTAAGAAATAAGCGCTGGCGAATAGCCTATCATATTTTGAGAACTTTACTAATCTGATCTAAACTGTCACAACACTGTTACCTCGACATGGGCTGATGAAAGCCTTTCGTTTTAAAATAATTATTGTTGACTGAGAAAAACATTATAACAATTATGATTCGCAATTTCTCTTCTCCGTTATCTGTGAACTCCTCACTTTATTTATCATAACTCATTCACAGACAGCCAAATCAATACCCGTATTGAAACTGCGTTACTGAAAGAAAAGCCGATATGCTGTTGCAGGTCTGTATAGTCCTGTCGCGTTCCCCTCCAAGGCGATTCACTCCCTGCAGGTAGGGGAATAGAAAGTGCACATCGCACAGAGACTACTGCACAATGTAGAGGGTTTTGGCATGCCTGATCTAGGCCTATATACTTTCCAGGCGTGGGATTTTCAGCACGTTATAATCTCTAGGAATTAAGTAAGTAGTTCTCCTTACACACTCGTTGACGATGATCCTGTGCTTGTTATCTTAATCGTTGGACATGATGGTCTGGAGCTCAAACCCAAACTAGGGTGATGAATTTTAGTGTGATGAAATGCTTAACGTGGCTTCATTGGGAGGAAAGTAAAGCTGGGAAGCCCGCGTCGTAGTTTTATTCTATGTAAAAGAAGACTGTCCGTGATAAACGATTCCTGACATATCGCACGGAAATTCCAGTCCATTTCGAATTTCGACGATAGATAACTTGTGTAATTTAAAGCGCCGTTAAATGTAATATTACTCCGTATTACTATTAATTATTACACTTCTACATGTCGTCAAAACGCTAAGAAGAGTAGAAAAATCATGAAGCAAGGAATAGTAACTTAGTCCTTATTAAATGAAGAATCTTTACATTCTGTCCAAAATCCAATCCGTATCTTATATGCAGAGTGAACCGTAAGTCATATCATTAATTTCATGGGGTTATTGTTTGAGATATTTCATATAAAAATCAATACAATTTTGCACGTCTTTGCTCCCTTTTCGAGATAAAAATTGTCTTATATGATACATTTCAAAGCGTGTTTTGGAAAAGTCAATGATTTAATCCCCAATATGCTCAGTCAATTTAAGACAGCAGTGCATTCTGATAATAATTGATTGAAATTATTTCACATTTGCCCTTTAAAGGTGCAGAAATTTGATGCGAAAAAATTAGTACTGTCGATAGATTGAGCTTTGCTCGATTTGATAAAAGTTGTAATGTTCTGTAACACACAGTTATTGTTAAATTTAATATAGGCTATGTTCGGTGATAAGCATAAGTATAAAATGTTGTATATCTGTATATTGTGCTGTATCGTTATATTACATAATAATATTATTATTTACTGACATATTTATTTTATAGGCTCATAATTTATTTTGTCAATTTCTCCGGGGATTTTTGATACAAACACAAATAAAAAAAGTATGAAGACTCGCCTAGTTGATAGGCCTAGTGCTTCATCTATGATTTTAAACTTTAGAGTGCATTCACATGCTCCGAATTAAGTTCCGCTCTACTTTTAGTAACAATGTTTTCTGAATCACTAAACACACACACAAAAAAAAAAACCTTTTTCTTTTCTGTGAAGCACTTCTCCACTATCATTGAATTTAAATCCAAACGTTTCACCAAGTTTACCTCTGAAATTTTCATATGACGTAACGGAGTTTTCACTTTTCACAGACCTCAGGAATCTTATTTTTTCTTTAGAAAACTAAACACATAAGCTTCATCTACAAACTCAGTATAGAAACTGCAACAGTGCAGCGGTCAGAACAGCAAACTGGCCTCTATATTGTAATCGGGTTACAACATTTTAGAAAGAAAAGTTACTTTCTCACTTGCACACAGTGTATCTATGGCTAAGGGATGAGGGGGACGAATCCCAGAAAAGTATGTATTTCATAAGCTACGAAGACGAGCTGACAACTAGGTGGAAAACCATAAAACTTAATAAGGGTTTCGCATTGTGTTTTAACTTTCAATAAGGGTAGGCCAGGTCACTGTCCTCATATCTCCATTTATTTTTGAAGTTTTTGTGCAGAGATTTGCCCCATGTTATTTGCTATCTGCTTAGTAGTTAAAAATAACGGTACTATTGTGCTTTCAAGTTAGCAATTTCAGAGAGAGGAATATTGTCGGAATTTTTAGTCTGAGTTTGCATTAACAAAATAATAATTAATAACAAGTAGAACCGATTAATTTTAATCGACTCGATTATTCGATTACATATTTATGATAGATTAATCTTACAATAGAAATTGATTGATTAATTGATTTAATCCCACAATACTAGAATAAATGTAATATTATAAAATTCCTTTGCGGAACGAAAAGTTACATTTGTTCTGATCAAATTTCTGCACATTTAAATAACAAAACTAAATTCTTTCAGTGATTTATCTGTAGCAATGCCACGAGAGGTCTGAGATTTATCTGAGAAATCTCAGACCTCGAGTGACATTTATTAGGACTATTTCGTGAATAAAATAAAAATGTAAATAATATATTCCTAAAGTTCGATCACAAAATGTTAATAATTGTATATTAACGAATACTTAAACTCTTCAGACATTGTGAAGTTGAAATAGACTCGTAGATGAATATCGATTACTGCAATAAAGAAATTCGATTTTATTATTCAGTAATGCCAATTGCGAAAAGCGAAATACAGGTTTAACAATGTTAATTACATGTACTGCACTTTTCTCTTATTATTGCAACATAAATACATGTTCATTATCTGCTGAAATCATAATTTAATTTAACAGTAACAGTGGGGACAGATATATACCAATGCTTATGTATTCACAGCGAGACATGTTGCTACACAGTGAAGCAATCTCTGTATAGATAGGCCTAATTAAAACACGAATTTTATTACGCCATACGGAAGGCAGTTTGATCAAAGACCTTATTATTACTATGCAAGGTCTTTGGGTTTGATATGCGATGATGTTACATAAATTTGAACATCTGACTTTCTATTAATTGTTTAATTTCATTCACAAAATACAAACTTTACAGACTACAATATAGGTTAAGTTACCTGTGGAAGCAGGACCAAAGTCAGCTGTGCCTTATTTCGACCGTTACAATCAGTGCTACACGAAAGCATTTTTTATAGCTCGACAAAAACATTCTCGCTGTAGTGTGTAACGAAACTAAAGCTGCATCTGTACAATTCAATATTCCAATCGCGTATGCCTGCAATCTGGGAAGAATATTGAAACAAAAAAGTTTAAAAGATACGTTCAATTAAGATGCATGAAGATTTTGTGTCTACATAGTGCGCCGTTTTGAACGTCGTCTTCACTGCTTAAATGTATTAATTAATATTAAATATCAATCTTGCATTCATTGCTTTAAAGTTGAAAGAACAGTTTAACCGTGTAGTTGCATTTATGGGGAAACAGTTGGCGACAATGACTAAACAAAAGAACGACCATGCGATAAATTGATAGCGATAAATCTAGCTGCAAAAATTACCCAAAGTGTGACTGTGATTGGTTGGAATTCAAAATTTCATTACACTTCATTGGTCTAAAATGGAAGGAAAGACGTCATATAAACGAAATAGTCTTCAGAATATCATGGTCTCTTAAACTGACTGAGAATATTGGGAATGGAATCAATGACATTCTCAAAACACGTTATGAAATGTTTATCTCGAAAAGGGAGCACAATCCAGCAAAATTGTATTAAACTTTTTTGTTTCAAATTTCTCAAAGAATAACCCCTGAAATTAATTACATTACTTATGGTTCTCTCTATTTTGCCTAGAAGCCGTCTAGGACCCAAGCTGTATCTGTTATAATTGTGTCTAGAAGTCCTACCAATAATATTAATATTTTGCAATTCATTTTGTATTCAGATAAATCTAATATAATATAGTGAAAATATTTTGAGTTTAATCATAAGATTTATCTATTTGCAAATGTTTATTTGCTACAATATGTATAAAATATTAACGTTTTCGCTTTTTCGGCATCATCAGATATGTTAAAACACGTAATCTACAACCTATTTCAGTACATCATCTATTTTAAATCTACAAGCATATATTTCTGCTGACACAACGATGTGTTTGCTACTATTTGGATGCAGTCACCTATATACGTAATCAATAAATCCAAGATACTGTAGAAGAACAGCCAAACGTATTGCAAAACAACCACCTATGATCAATTGTAACAACATGACAGTACGACACATAAGATTTTATTATTTTATCATTACTATTAATCATTAATCATTTCTTATTGTTTTATAATACTTTGCCTTTATTTTAAATTTATTGCTATTTTATTACCATTTCACTTATAATTAACAAATTCAATTTAAACCTTTCATATCACTGATATTCGTACTTGGCAATAATTTAATGTGTGTCATTTAACCATTCACATATGTTTGTAACAGGAGTTATATGCATATACAATCACAATTGTCCTTTCAAATTTACATGTTTGAATTCATTTTTACAAAAATTTTACGTAACTACATAATACATAAAACTCATGAAATTTATCTGTCATGTATATTACAATGTATATTCGTTAATTTGTTCAAGTTCTAGATTACGCGTTTTAACATATCTGATGATGCCCAAAAGGCGAAAACGTTAATATTTTATACATATTGTAGCAAATAAACATCTGCAAATAGATAAATCTTATGATTGAACTCAAAATATTTTCACTATAATATTAATGTCTCTTTATTTTTGTCTTTTTTCAGTATAACTTATTTTGGTATACTTCATATATTTTCACCGCACGGTAATAGGCCAACTTTTCCATTGTTCCGGATTTTACAGACTGATAGGACTTTCATATCACTTCTCCAACATACTGACTGCTTGCTAAACTCTTCATCCACTGCTAGACACTCACCGCATCTGGCATTCGACACGAGTACCATTTCAATATCGTGGACCCGCGCCTGGCACGATCCATGTATTGAGAGATCGAAAAATGCGTCCGACAAACAGGGAACCAAGGACTCCCCCAGCAACGAATAAATCAAGCAGGATTTAATGCGGCTGGAGTGGTTTTCTAAAAATCGCGAAGAACCCCGCGTTTCTAAGGGATGGAGAAAAGATTACCCTCCCTAGCCCCTGAATATACGAAGCTTTTCCTTTCCCACCCTCTTCCAATAGCACAGGAAATTACATCTTTCTTACAGATCCGCCTGGGCCTCTATTACAACTGTAGTAATGACTCTGTGACTAGCTATCTAATCCGAGAAGAGGGTAGTTCCCAACCGGCAGTGATACATAGAAGGTGGGGGTTGGAAGTTATAAGGATTTGGTGCCTCGGGTTTTGGGGAGGATTGGAGTGGATGGTAGTATGAGAGAAAATTTGCGGCACGGTTTGGAACCCTCGGATGTACTGTATGGATATGATTAACAGGGTTGGGTGGGGTGAGTCCGATCCAGAAAGGTGGTCGGGGGTGTAAATCAGATAAATGCACCCTAATCCGCGTAATAAACACATCAATTATTAGGGATTAAAAGCTACCATCTATCACGACTGGTTATTGCACACGGTATCGTATCATAATGCTGTCCGAGCCGATACAACGGGACGGGATGCTGTGTTGCCAAGGAAACTGTTTGTGCGCAATTATGTACACTATTATGCTCTGGGTTACTCAAGGAGAAAATCCTTGAGAGAAAACAGAGTGAAGTTGCTTTCAACATTAAATTACACCATATTATTGCCTCTTAATTATAGCTGAAAAGAGTATTACTTGCCTTCTTAAGGGGAGGCAGAGGTGAATATTTCAAAATCCACAAAATTTATCCCATTTGTTTGAAATTGATCATGGATACTAAGTATGTTATTAGTAATGGACATACCAAGTTTCAACTTTCTAAGTGCAATAGTTCTGTAAATATTAATAATTTTATGAAACTTTATATCGTTTGATATAAAATGCTCTATGCACCATATTGTAAGAAATTTTAAATATTTCTTCTTATTTATATGTTCAGAGAAGTTATATAAAAAATAAGTATTAGTTCATTATGGGAATAATATAGTAATACAGTTATCTTGGTTTTAATTTCATACTTTCAAAGGGCACAAAATCAAAAACTAACATCGGAATATGAAAATATTGTGTATAAAGATAATAAAAAAACAAATTTTCATTTTTTCTTCACTTTTGTTTATAATTTCACCTCTGTCTCCCCTTAATAGTCCCATAAATTCTGTTTTAATTCATTGACTGTTGCAATTTATTTAATTCCGTTCCTTAGACATACCGGTACTTAAATCTTGCAGCAAATTCTATTTATTTAACCTTATTTCATAACCCTAATTCCTGTATAGGCCTTACATGCAATCATAGAAATTTATTCAAATCCCCCGCTAATTCTGTTTTTTAATTGAGAGTATTAATTACAAATGGCCGGGGGTACGCAGTAATAGACCAACCGACAATTAAAAAAAAGAGATATTTTTACATATCTGTTGATGGGAGGCTAATTTAACACGGAAAAAATAAAGAATGTGATATCTGAATTTTGCTGCTATTTATAAGCAAAAATTCGTTTATTGCATAAAATTTATTTTTATTTATTTTGCTTTGAAATATTAACCCAACTGGTGGTCTCTTATTAAAAATCGACTAGCCTTTTTTGGTATTATTTGTGGTATTTTTTGTAATGGCATGAATGTTATAATTAAGCTTAGTATTTCAGCTACGTCTAAGCTGGAATACAGTTGCCTACTCTCATACTGTACCTGACGTCACAGCCCAGAGGTACGTCCCGTCTGATACAACATAGTACCGCATCTTACTCACGCTCACTCTAGTTTGTGTTGAAGCCGGAACACGGTCATAGTGAGTGCTTTAAACCAGTGAAATGTAAAAGTCGTATTATTTACTTAACGTAACATTTTGTATTTGTGACGAGGTAAAATGCCTAACACAAAAAGTTCGAAGTATGAAAGGCTGGAGGACTTAATTCAGGAGTTCGGAGCCAATAATAATTTACATTACATGTAAGTTGTGCAAAGTAGATATGAAAGTAACAAGGAAATAGTGCATTGAAAGACACTGCAATACAAAAAGGCATAAAAATGTGGTTGAACGTAGTTCAAAACAAGCAGTACCATCAAACTCAGAGAGAATGCGATAAGAAATCCATGTTTTGCAGGGATCTATGTGCCATGATGGTCAATGCCAATATACCGCTTAATAAATTCAACAAAAAACACTTTAGAGAATTTCTAGAAAAGTACACTAAGGAACATATTTCAAGTGAGCCCCAACTCCGTCAGCACTTTGTACCCATACTTTATGAAGAAAAAATGTTTGTCACACAGGTAGGCCCTGGCCGACTTCAGGCTGTTGCGCCGTTAGATTGTAAAGTCAGCAGTTGCTCTACTTTTATTCTAGGTTGGATGTACTCTACGAACATGCAGTAAGAACATGTTTGTCTGTCTCTTTCTCTGCTGCATTACCTGTGTTCCACCTACTATATAAACTATTTACCCGCAACTTGAGTCTTTTGGTAGCAGGAATACTAAGCTTCGTTATAATACTTCCAGCATAAAATGGTTTATAAAAAAAACATTTATTTCAATGGCCAATATAACGAAACAGGTTTTTGGCGCTTGGCCTCTTATTGCGTAACTCCGTCATGTTAATAATTAAACTTTCCCTCTCATATTTTTAAAGTTTATTTTCTTTCAGTAGCAAAGAATCAAATGGATATTGACATTTATTTGAAGCATAGAGGCATTTAACAAAATTTAGGCGTTGCATAACTTAAGATTCCAGACTGAAGTAGTTCTATGACATTTATATTTGTTGTACTGAATGTCCCATACAACTGAGGTAATATCGAACTTATTTCGTTTCAGGTGAGTCCACACGACTTGACGTGCTTCCTGATAGTGATCTGCTCTTTAATGTGAGTTAATTTCATCTCTCTTTTGGTTCCAGCTGTAGCTATAAGGATTCTGTTGTCAAATTTGATTAAACATCGCTTTGAGGTTATAGCCACAACTTTTGTCACATTTGGTTTATTTATCACTGCCCCACTTCAGATTGAACATAGAAACATTTTCAACGTCATGACACATGTCTGTTTGCTTTACTCATCCTTGTTTGGTGCCCTTTTACTGAATGGAGCCGAGTTCGATTTCAGGTCGATACTGAAGTTTAACAACGGCTATAAGTTATTTTGTTAATATTTTCTATGAATGAATTAGTAAGTAACTGATCCAGGATTGATTTAAAACCCACGTTGAAAATCTAAAAGTGATAGCGAGCAAAATATGCAGTGAGAAATAATCCCTGTAGTTTATACTTCCAGTATCTTAGCATGGGATCATACTCTCTTAACTTGATGGGTGAAATTTAAAGAATATTTAATTTTCAGTCATATGACTTCACACGTGTTGATGTAAAAATTATAATGTTAATAGATGTTAAATGTTAAAAATATATTCGTATTAACGTTTTCACCTTATTAGGGCGTCTTCAGATACATTTCCATGCTATATCTACATATTCTAAATCATATTATAAGTACAAAGTTTGTATACAATATAGTATAAATCAGCGATGTCGAGGTCAAGAGCACGTAGACGGTACTGCGTGCGATCAAGCGCTCACTGGTTGCAATGAATCTATTCTGCAGGCAGCAGCAGAGAATAAGAAGGGGTGAGGAAAGTGAACTCTATTGGCCTATCACTGCAAGATGAATTAAACTGTTTTTAAATAATAGGTAACGTGTTACATTCATACAAGACAACAAGAAATCAGAACATGTTTTGTAGAGTGTACCTCTCTAATAAATGCAATGAATTATAAAATAGTACGCTACAATAAATAATAAACATAGCTTCTCCTTAACTTACATAATTTCAGATAATATCTAGATTATAATTAATATTATATAGTTAACTAATATTCCAACTAGTACAAAACACTGTTTTACTGTTTTAAACTTACCAATACAAAAAAGTGAAAGAAATTACAGGACATTGTGCATACGGAAAAATTAAATAATAGGATTGTAACAAATAATAAACGTAGTATATTTTTATCTTAGAGATTTTTAGATAATGAGGCCTACCTAATTAATTGCTATGTAACTGTTGCACACGTAATAATTTACTTATATGAACAGCACATTTCTAGAAACAAATTTAAATTCCTGACTTCTCGTCTAATACAGAAGTGTTTTTTCTTGTTTTTGCCGCTACCAACCTTCTTATGTCCGACGAAATTATGTTTCGTGCAACATGATGTAGCATAGCACGCTTATCTTCTGATAATCTTGGTATTAGTCTTGGTTTTGTGAGGTTCATAAGTGAGGAAAATTCCTCACATACGTCTATGTGCTTACTGCCAAATGTAGAAATAATATGCGCCGCAAATATTCGTACCCTGGATATATTACCAGGCAAAGCGAACTTTCAACTTGATTCTGTTCACGCAATTCAAAGAACCTGGAGAGAACTTTTCCTCGGCTTAACCAAAGGACATCACAATGGTCAGGACCACTGTCAAACTGAAAATCCAAGGACGACATATCTTTACAACGTTTTAGACAGAATTCATAACGAGTCTATGCTATTAGCATCCATAATTTTTGTATTTTATTCTGTAAACTTAAATGCAATGCAGCGAGGAAGAATCTCTACAGTACATCTAAACATATATTACTATTTAATGTCGATAAAAAAAAACAAAATTTTAATAAATCATTCTGTACATAAATTAATAATTTCAGGGGTTTCACATTGCTCCTCTTCGTAACTAAATGCTTTCCATATAGCCTATCAGACAAAGAACATGTTCGCCTCTTTCACTCATAAGAAGTCAGGAGTCCAGTCAGCCTAAAACTTATTGAACGACTTCTTCCTCAATGTGTAATGTATAACCCTTGAGTTCATCAGTGACTTGTACCTGCGTGCCGTACGTGCTCTCAATAGCGCAAATGGGCGATGAGGCACGCTTGCGCTCTCGTTGACATCACTGGTATAAATGCTTATAAAGTCTTACCAAATATGTTAAAATGTTTTTGTGAATTTTAAAAATAATAATGTTCAGTCTCATGAGTCTTATACATAGGCCTATGTTATGTTTTAATAGAATAATGATGTTGTTAACTATTTCCTTTGAAATCCGTTTGTAAAGAAGCTATCACTGTCTTATTAATATCAATACTAATTATTAAAATTCTTATCAAAATATTTAAACATTTGTATATGTGAAACTAAAGTTACAGTTATTAATTATTGTTCACATATTCTATTTGTCATTATTTTATATTCCAAAGATTATGAATTTGAAAAACAAACATACTAAACCTCCTAGGAGAGAAGGGTACTGTAAGAGAAAGTTTACTGTCTGGATATACTCAGTCTGAGCCAGATAGAAGAACCTACCACATATGCTAGCAGATCCCGTTAATTGGGCGTCCCGAGGTTGCAACTGTGTTTGGTCGTGAGATTTTTCCAAACAGAAAGTTGTAATCCGGTATCAGCTAATCTCTCATGCCATGGTAATCTCTCTATCATTAAAATTAGGGGAAAAGTTGGGTGGGTTGGGAAACGTTTTGTACAACGCATTTTATGAATTTGAGGGTTAAGAGAGATCTCGAAAAATTCAACATCTGATCTTGATCTTCAGAATTATCATCGACTCAAGTTTGAGGAACATTAAGTAAGCGATATTGTGCTAAACATGCAAAAGTATTAACTTAGAGATCTACACTATTTTAACTTTCATACAGCTGGAAGGGAATTCGAGTCGACATAGTTTAAATAAATAATACCGATCAAATTTACTCTGGAATAGGCTCGGAGAAGGAGATATACAGAAGAACAGCTCGTTCCGGAAGGAACCAAAGTAGAGATAGCGAAGGAATTTAAATATCTTGGCATACATCTAATAAAAAAAATGAGGAAATGGTAGAAATACAAGCAAGAATACAGACTGCCAATAAAGCATATTTCTCAGTATTTTCCATCTTCAGAAAGAGGGATATAAACCAGAGATTAAACCCTTATTCGGAGTATAGTGATGTATGGAAGTGAAACGTGGACCCTCTTAAAGAAAGCCGTGGAAAAGATCGATTCTTTCGAAAGGAAAGTCCTGAGGAGAATCTACGGACCTGTATGCGTGCAAGAGGAATGGGGAATTAGATATAATAACGAACTATGCTCCTTGTATGGAGAACTACCCTTGTCGCATGTTATTCGGATTAAGAGACTCAAATGGGCAGGTCATCTAATTAGGATGGAAGAACGTCGGGTCCCAAAAAAGGTATTTTCAGGAGATTTCGGAGGAGGAAGGCCGATGGGAAGACCACGTAACAGATGGGAAGATGGTGTATGTCAGGATGCACTACAAATCCTCAAAATCCGGAATTGAAGAGTCGCAGCACAGGATCGACAAGTTTGGTGGAGTGCAACTGGGGAAGCCATGACCCGAAATCGGGCCGACGCGCCATAGAAGAAGAAGAAGAAGAAGAAGAAGAAGAAGAAGAAGAAGAAGAAGATAGGTATTTTTCGAATGAATTCAAAATCTACCAGTAACTTAGTACTTTCTCAGCGGATGAAATAGTAGTTTGCGTAACACTAAAAGTGCATGTACAAGGTGCAATCAATAAGTTTCCGACCTTCCCTGAATGTAGGCAACACACAGGATACAGGAAACGGAGAAGTTATGTAGATCCACTAGAGTTATTTTGGCTAGAATACTATATATATATATATATATATATATATATATATATATATATATATTTGCTTTTATGTCACTGCTTTTTCAAGTCGCATATACTCGTAATTATGTATAAATGTCTTACAGAGAGCATTGCGTATTTTAGATCGACATCAAAAGACGAAGTAGCAAAATGAATGAGCACTAATTAATGTGTGCTTAGAATTAAAACTGAAACTATATCTTGAGCGTGGGTTAAGTTTGTGCTATCAGACGGAAAGTCCACGCTGACAATATCACATTGAAGCGTATCACTATTTATTGCTGAAACTGTAACGTAGTTGTCTGCATTAAGAGTTACTCCAAGATACACTATATAAAAATGAACTGCTTTGGTTAATAATGTAAGTTTTTACACTTCAGTGTGTAAGAAAATAAATAATAAATTGATATATAATAATCGCTTTTGACCCACTGTTACTGTGTAATTTAAATGATCGAAGATTGATGAAGAAGGAATTTATTCATAAAAATAATTTTTCAAAGAGAATTTTTCCCAACACAAAACGGCGCAGGAGTATTTACATAATTTTATAATTTTATATAATTTTATAGTTTTTTGAGCCCCTCAGAGCTTTTCGCTGCACGTTGACGCAATATTTTAAAATTACTTCGACATAAGATGTCTTGATTAATGTTAGCATTTCAATAAGATACCCTTTCGTTGTTGATGTAAAATATATAATAATACAGTAAAATAAATTGCAAATAAGTGTAAATATAGGCTTATAATCAGGGCCGGGTACTTATGGAGATCGCGAAAATCACGACATAATAGATATAAAATAGATTTTTGTTAATCTTTACGAATTAAGTAATTCTGATAAATAGTATGCGGATAAAACAATCGGACCAAATCGCGAAATAGAGTTCTAATAGCGAAATATGAACATATTCGCGAATTATTACTATTGCGTCGTTTTATAGTGAATTTCATATCATGATTTTTTTCAGATTTTTTTTTCAGTTGAATTTGTTATATATATCCAAGTAGGCTACATTATACGGCATTCCAGGTGTTCTGATTACGTTAGTGAACTCAAAAGACGGAGAATTCAACATTTCACTAATAATTTTAAAGTGTTAATTTGAGGACTGCAAGTTTTTTTCGTTTTTAATGAATGTGTGTTAAATACAGTCTCAATCCAACAAATATTGTCCATTGGCCGGCCATACCGCACTTTTACCAGAATCCAACGAACCCTTAATGTTAATTACTCGGGAAATTAATATACATACTCAGTTAATACTCCAATTCCAAAATAATTGTAATAATTTCCATTAATCTCCGCCAAGAGTACAGGTCAATCTCCGCCGACACCAATATTAAACAACACAAGTGATAAAATTAATCTCCATAAATACTTGTCTTTGCATGTAATTATTTCTGAAGTAGTAAGCATATTATTATTATTATTATTATTATTATTATTATTTATTTATTTATTTATTTATTTAATTATTTATTTATTTATTTATTTCTCCTTCCTTCAGAATTAAGACACTCGGGGAAATGTCACTAATATTTTTACATAAATTAAAACAGGCTAAATGAATAAAAAGAATATGTAAACTAATGTTTCAGTCATAGCGAACTATTGTTTTCCTGTAGTCTTTCTTCTCTTTTTAAGACAAATAGTCTGTAAATAAACAAATAAAAATATGTGAAAAATATATTTCATTCTTATAGAATTTTTAGTATAGTTTCATCGGAAACAGCGGAAAGTGGTCGAAATGTTTTCTGCATAGTCAAGGTTGACCGCCGCGAGTGATTCAGCTGATAACCGATTTTCTACGCAATTCAGTTGTGTGTGGGTTTACAGTGCGATCAGTTTTACTTTCCGCCGGAGGGTTTTGCCTATGGGCGAGCGCTCCGCTCGTTACCCGGTTACCAGTTAGCCGGGTCTCTGTAATTAGCGGAAGGGTAAAACAATAAAACAAACAAACCATACAACAATACACAAATAAATTTAAGAGGATCATGACTTACCAAATTATCAAATGAGATTTTGAAACTGCCCGCCTTCTCCAAACATTTTTCGCATCTTTTTATAAAATTATCCATCACTCGCTGTTGTTCATTTTGAGAAATCCAGACAATTTCCTGACGAATATTATATTTGTTTTTTTTGCGTGGTGTATGGTGTATCACAGATTTTCTAGGAGAATTTTGTAAACGATTACGAATGCCGTGCAATCTTTTTCGGGTGAGAACCCTAAGCTGCTTTTTTGGTTTCCTAGGCTGGACACTTCCAGTTTCCTGAAATTTATGATAAATATTATGGACTGTTTTACGATCTGAAGCGTCTACATCCGGGAATCTTTCTTGAAATCGTCTTCGAACTTCACGAGTTAACACATATAAATCGTAAATAAATAAATACAACGTTGTGCCGTTGCAAACTCACGAGGCATGATACACTTTATGCTCGATCATGCCGAAATGTAGTAATTATACACCTGGTGGCAGCCCTTTAATGGACCTCATTAAAGTACATCTATTTATTAAAGTTCAGGTGTTCCACCAATCAGAAAATACCATTGTAGCAATATGAAAGCGCAAGTTCGATTATTCTCGGATATGCAATCGAAAGATAAATAGTTCTGTTACTATAATAATTAGCGTTAATTGTAAATAATATTCAAATAAATTCAATTTCTCATCTCGTTTTTCAATGTCTAATTCAATTTCAAAGTTATATCAAGATTAATGTTTATTTTACTCTCTAGAGTATTTCAAGATCAATTTCGACATTTGTTTCTCGGAAAATACTTTTGCGTCTGCGTACATGTCACAATTTACGAGGTATTGCTATTAGTATTATTAATTGGGTTATTTTACGATGCTGTATCAACATCTAAGTTATTTAGCGTCTTAATGATTGGAATGACCTGCAGCGGTCTTTGAGGGCTGTCCTTCCTTAAGGAGATTCAAGAATAATTTAAAAAGTTGTATATAAAGTGAAAATTAAAATTAAGGTGACATTCAACATTTAATTTTTTTAAGGTGACATGTATTTATGTAGGCTGACGAGTTTACTTCCTTGGTTTGAATTGTAAATTATTTAAAACTAGCGTGTAAGAGGGCCTTAGACTAGAAATGCTTAGTTTAAATGTAGTTCTGTTTATAAGTATGCATAAGGATGTAATTATTTGACTTATTTGAACTGTTGTATCAGTGAAGCGAGGTGAGTCAGTGAAGTTATGGTTTTACAGTGCAGTGAACAGTTCCGATCAGTGATAATTTATAGCGTCAATGAAATGTGTTCTATAGTGTCAGTGAAATGAGTTACAGAGTGTCAGTGAAATGTGTGCTAAAGTGTCAGTGAAATGCGTCATAGTGCCACTACAGGGAATGAGATGAGAGTAAAGTGAAAGACTATTGAAACTTATGTAGGACCTATACATAATTATGTAGGTTGTATTGTAAAATTAGGTATTTTATTTTATGTTTTATTATTATTGTGTTAAATTGTATTGTGTATTATTATTGTATTGTGTATAAAATTGTATATGTGTTGTAAAATTGTATTGTGCATTGTAAATTTTATTGTGTATTGGTTATCATTTTATTGTGTATTGTTAATATTGTATATACCACTGCCACCGGGTGCTTGCCCACTTGCAGTGTAAATAAATACATACATACATTAATGAAATGAAGGTGATAATGCCGGTGAAATAAGTCCGGGGTCCAGCACCGAAAGTTACCCAGCATTTGCTCGAATTGGGTTGAGGGAAAACCCCGGAAAAAACCTCAACCAGGTAACTTGTCCCAACCGGGATTCGAACCCGGGCCACCTGGTTTCGCGGCCAGACGCGCTGACCGTTACTCCACAAGTGTAGACTACGAGGTATTGCACAAGGTCAGTTCCGCTCCTCAGTCAGATAAGAATAACATGAATACGTACGAATAATTTCTAGTTAGAAATATGGTCGAGCATAAAAAGTCGCTTGCGCTCGGTTCATAAACATACTCGCGTCTTAATTACTACCATTATAGGCTCGTTTGCATAATGTACTATTATGTGTACTGTTGAATTAAGAAACGAATAACACTACACACACCCGGGAACAGCTGCTCAACAGACTGGAATGTCAGCAAGTAGCTGCTTGCTACCCCCTCCAGTGCGCGGCAAACGAGTGAGGGCTCGCTCATAGGAAAAACACCACCTTGCGGGGGAAAGCATAATTGATCGCACTGTAGTTCGCTACATTTTTGTACTGTCTTCATGGTTCATTGTGTAATAGTGTATAATAGTTGAGAATGTGATATAATTTAGGAGTTGTTTCAAAAACCGTCTTACAAACGTTGCAAAAGGAAATTTCGTCGTCCAAGGATACTGTTCTATCATCACAAAGAACTATTAAGTTATGCAAATCTGGCTTTCAGGTAGTAGCTCCCTGTAAAGCAGGTTTGAATAATTTCAAGGAAAAATTGCTTGTCGCACAGAATTTGTGTGCACTCAAAGTTGGGTTCTGGCGTTTTTTCAGCCCATTTGAGTTGTGTGGGTATGAAGGGAAAATTGTGACGGTGTCGTATGTAGTTCTTGGGGTAGCTAAGACGTGCGCTAAGCGAAGGTTCCCGGGATCGATACCCGGCCCCGGAACAAATTTTCCTTGAAATTATTCAACTATTAAGTTAGTGAAAAGTGCAAGAGCTTGGTATTGTATAGGAGAAAGTCCCTATACAGGACATTGGCCCCGTCCTAACCTACAAAGACATAGGATACCGACTACAAAATAAAACTTTTGAGGCAGTTTTGTGCTCTCTTTTCAACATGATTGGCACATGTTTATGAGCAGAGGATGAACACTTCGTTCGTCTGATAAGTACAGGGACATCATTCTATTTTACTAACATTTTTAATATTAACCTGCCAATACCTTTAGAAAACAGTAAACACCGTTCGCTACCCCCTTCCACGACTGGAGTTCGATGATACTGGTGTAAAACACAAACAAATCACTTTACTAGGTATAGGAGGGAAGAAAATTATTTCATACATTTACGTAAACTAGGAAATATCGCGATTTTGAGTTCGATAATTTTCATTAGGTTTTTGTTTAATCAGAATGTAGTAGGCCTACTGTATTAAGAATAAGTGTTTTTACTCATGAACCGAGTTATCCATGCGAACGTATTCATTATGCAGTGTATATTATACTGTACTGTCTACAGCACATTAGAGAATGAAGTTAAATTGAAAAATAATCATAATATGCATATTTAAACACATTTTTGAAAATGGTGGCCGTTCATTTCGATACAGGCTTCAGTTCTTTTGTGCATAATATCGCACTATAGACTATCGCATCTCATTCCACTTGCCAGTTTCGTCCTACGTACTAGTAACTCATGTTGAAATAATTCTGTACCTATTCCATAAAAAAGTACCTTACGTACTGTAAATTCAGTCTTCACTTCTGCCCGACCCGCACAGATAAAATTACTCAGACATGCTATTTACTGTCCGTCCAAGTGATTATGCCGCAGGATCGTAGAAAGTGGGGAAATCACGTGACAGGTAGTTACTTAACGAGGCCCTTTTATTTAAGTTATTTTAAACAGTTGTATAATATTACGTAAACGTCCAATTTCTAACAGAAATTAATGTTTTCAGAAAAGACCTGTGACAGCCCAGCTTTTATACAGGGACGAGCAGAAGCAGGCGGGGGAAATCGGGATGCGACGTAGGTAAACGGACAGTACCTGTGCGAAAATATCATTCAATATTGAAAGATCTTTCGTCACTGGAAAACGCGAACATTTTTCTGGAACGTACTATACTCACTAACTCAGTGCCGTTTACTATATGCGGCCTTGATTCTGTGTGGAGGACAGTTGGAACTTCATTAGTGTAAGGGGTGGGGGTGAAGGACATTCAAAAACTGAGGTACAATAAAAATTGAAGTAAATATAAAATGATGTCCCTGTATAATGCTGAGTAAAATTCGATTATTCTAATACGTAATTAAAGCGTACGTAAGTAAAATAAGTTAATAAAACAACAACATCGGAGTGATGTAACGACGTCTTGCTGACGGCAAAACAGTGCGGGATCAACCTGAACGTTAGACACCTGTTATAAATACACGAAGATAGACAATTGAAAGTTAAAGAATGCATGCATTCGCTAGTGTTTCTCAGTTTTGAAAGCAGTAGGTTAAAAATAAGATAAAATTTGAAATATGCACACAGACATATACTGTAATCTTATGCAATGCTTGCATTTTCCTATGGCAAATGATAAGGTAAAAATACGGATTGATAATAATAGTGGTTGGGGTTATCTGTCTGCACGTATCGGTCCGTCTGCAAGTACAGCCGTATTTAATGAACGCAGGAAGCCGGCTGAACCACAATGACTGACGATTATTCCGGCGCACACGCGAGCGGGGGGCCAACACAATCATTATGCAGGGGGCGTTCACAGCCCAACCCCGTTATCTCCCGGAGTACACATCTTTTTTTCCCTTTACCCTTTCATTTATTTTCTCCAGTTTTTTCTCTTCCCCACTATCGCCCTTCTATCAACTCGAGAACAAATTCTAAGAACGAGCTAAGGAAACTAATTCTGCGAGACATTTTTCTATGAAGACACTAATGATGTGTCCACAAGAGCCGTCGCCACACAAGTATTGGATCGGCGACGCCAGAAATGACGGGGATGAAGGGGAAAGAGAAAAAATGTGCAAAGCGTAATCCAACTCTGAGAGGTAGACAAGCCCGCCGTACAAAGAGGAGACGGAGGGAATGTCACGATTAATCAAAACATGTCGAAGGATGAAGGCGCCCCTAATTACACGGCGAACATACACAGCCCTCAGGGAATCATCTCTTTGTAAATATCAAGGGAGATACTGAGACTGATTTTTACTAGCGCAGCTGACTGAAGAAACTACGTATTTCCCATAAAAAGATGAAAGGAAATAAAATCTTGACCTTATTTCTACTAACACAATTTCGTTAGCAAGCAAGCATATATACTTGCGTTATACTTACAATCCAGGGTTTAAGCTAGAAAATAAATAATTGTAACAAAAATGCACAGATGAAAAATTCTAAGTCCACCTCATCAGAACTGAAACTCACGTGGTTGTTGGGTTTGATTCCCAGTGCCGCGCCGGTGAGGATCGCGTTAATCCTCCTACAGATGGCATTGGGGCAACTCAGCCTTGTGACAGTATACTGCAGTCATGCCAGTTGATGCCCATAGGAGTAAGCGCGCGCTTTAGAGCACAGAAGAGCCTGAGCGCTTTACAGCGGAAAGGAAAGAGACAGACGAAAGAGGTAGTAGGTCTATATACCGCTGGGTCGAGCTATGGTATATACAGGAATGGCCTTGGCTGATACAATAGATGAAGGGAAGAGAACTTACTAAAACGTATCCATGTTGATTTTTAGATTTGTCTGAGAAGTATAAGTGCATTATAAGACTGTAAGTTTTTAATTTTAATGCTCATTTTTAACAAGTTTGTTTTTTTTTATTCAAAAGAAATATTTTCTCAACTTTATTTTATAGAAAAGTGAAATTTTCAGATATAGACCTATTTATTTAGTAGCCTTGCAGGTATTGAAAGAATGTTTTCGTAAATCTAATATACCGCAAATACGTATGTGTTACTTATTCGTTCGTTCATATACTTAAGACTTTATTCCTACATTCATTTATTCTTTTGATTATTTATTCATTCATTTCCTTTCATTGACTTATCATTCATTCACTTATTCATTCATTAATTTACTTACTCATTTGTTAATTAATTTACTCAATCATTCATTCATATAATTTCACATTATTTTATTCTTTATTTTAATATTAATCTCATTCATTAATTCACGTTTATTAATTTAAGTTTTTAATCATTCATTCATATAATTTCACATTTATTCATTCATTATTTTAATTATTAATCTCATTTATTAATTTACTTATTCATTAATTAATTTAATTGTTCGATTACTTATTCACATCTTCATTTATTCTTTCGTTTATTCATTTATACATTTATATTTTTACTTCTTCACTCACTTTACTTATTTACTTTTTTATTCATTCATTCACTTACTCATTTTAAGAAATGCCAGGAGCTCACTAGTCTTACGTATTATTTCCAAGGTCAGTCTTGATTAATTATTTATGCACATAGAATTATTAACAACGTTTTCATTTTATTAGCTTTATTATTGCTATTTGGTATCCTAGCAAGCACGTACGAGTGAATCTTTCAAGCTAGAGATGTCTACGGCCTGGACCCTTGTTGTGGCGCTGCATCGCATTATGCGCGATGTCCGGCCATGAATAAGGGTTGCGGCCGTTTTGTCGTCGCGGTCGTTCTGGTCAATTTGCCTGCGTCCCCCACAGTTCGATACCAGACGCGAGTTATTCATTTTCCTGCATTTTATGGCCTGCAAAAAGATCATTTTGTCGTTCCTTCCCGATAAAGCTCCGTTGCAGGAAGGTTATGTACCAGTGTGTCGCCTTGGAGCGGACAGATTGAGAACTATGGCACGATCTCACTGTTTTTATATCTTTCTTCCCGTGGATTTATTAGATTTTAATTACATGGGAGTAGTGCTATGGGAAACATTTAAATATTGCGACTATCATTTGGTATATAAGAAAATCCGGGTTTTTAGTGGAGAACATGACCTACTTTTCTAAGCTCATCTGACCGCAAAACAAAGGCAGAGAGCATCACATATGAGAATCTCTCATGAGTTACGTTTTGTACCAGACACAAAACAACTATATAAGATGCGTTTGTCCAATAAATTGTTCTCTTCCGAGATCTCTTTGCTACGGTAAAGTGAAGCAAAGAGATGACAGCTGTTTCTATCCTCCACTGAAGGTTATTAAACTATGTTACGGATTTCTTAAGAACAGAACAATATATCAATGTATTTTTTTCGTAATCGTAAAACACACGGACTTAAAATGTTACACATTAGCGGTTCAGGTTTAATGACTTATCAATGACTAATTAATATTTATTTTTACAATGTATATTTCACATAGTAGGATATACAGGGACATCATTTTATTTTTACTAACATTTTTAATATTAACCTGGCTATAACTTTAGAGAACCGGAAACACAGTTTGCTATCCCCTTCCACGACTGTAGTTTGATGATACTGCCGTAAAACACAAACAGATCACTCTGCTAGGTATAGGAGGGAAGAAAAGTAGTTCATCCATTTACGTAAACTAAGAAATATCGCGATTTTGAGTTCGATAATTTTCATTAGGTTTTTGTTTAATCAAAATACAGTAAAGTATTAACAATGAGTCTTTTTACTGACGAACTGAATTATTCATGCGAGCGTATTCATTACGCAGTGTATATTATACTGTCTACAGCACATTAACGTACAATATAGAGAAAAAAATTAAATTGAAAAATAATCATAATATGAATATTCAAATACATTTTTGAAAATGGTGGCCGTTCATTTCGATACAGGCTTCAGTTCTTTTGTGCATATTATCGCACTATAGACTATTGCATCTAATTCCAATTGCCAGTTTCGTACTAGTAACTCATGTTCAAATAATTCTGTACCTACTCTACGTACTGTAAATTCAATCTTCACTTCTGCCCGACCCGTACAGATAAAATTACTCAGACATGCTATCTACTGTCCGTCCAAGTGGTTATGCCGCAGGATCGTAGAAAAGGGGGAAATCACGTGAGTTAATTACTTAACGAGGACCTTTTATTTAAGTTATTTTAAACAGTTGTATAATATTACGTAAACGTCCAGTTCCTGACAGAAATTAATGTTTTCAGAAAAGAGCTAAGACAGCCCAGCTTTTACAGAGGGGCTAAAAGAAGCAGGTGGGGGAAATCGGGATGCGACGTAGGCAAACGGACAGTACCTGTGCGAAAATATGATTCAATATTGAAAGA
Organism: Periplaneta americana; assembly: GCF_040183065.1. Classification (NCBI taxonomy): domain Eukaryota; kingdom Metazoa; phylum Arthropoda; class Insecta; order Blattodea; family Blattidae; genus Periplaneta; species Periplaneta americana. The sequence continues at coordinate 141,240,181 of NC_091127.1, forward strand.
TCTTTCGTCACTGGAAAACGCGAACATATTTCTGGAATGTACTTTACTCACTAACTCAGTACTGCATACGCGGCCTCGGTTCTGTGTGGAGGACGCTTGGAGTTTATTAGTAGAGGGGTGGGAGTGAAGTACATTAAAAAATTCAGGTACAATAAAAATTGAAGTAAAAATAAAATGATGTCCCCGTAGAAATTATAAAATATTATTGTTATCATAAAACTCTACTTTCACGGCTGGATATTTCGGAATCATTGCGTCTTCAACAAGTATTGTGGACTAACACTACTACATGTCGACAAATAGTGTGACAGCTTTCTTCATGTGGCCAGCAAAGCGATAGGCTTTGGTTTATGAAACAAGGCAAATAGAAGACAATGGACAAATTAATAAAATGGATGAGTGAAGGGATGGACTGGCGGGCGGACAGATAATAATAATAATAATAATAATAATAATAATAATAATAATAATTCTTTATTTATACTGGCAGAGTTAAGGCCGTAGGGCCTTCTCTTACACTCTGCTAGGTCACAAATTATACAAGCAGTTAAAATTTAACAAAAAGTTAAAGAACAGAATACTAACATATTACAAAAAAAAAACAATAATAGCATAATAAAATCAACACTAAACAACATGAAAATAATACCATAATAGAAAAAAAAGAAAGTGAAATGCATTGAAATATAGTGAAAGTAACTCATTTAGTACAAATGGTTAATATGGAAAAACGTAAGGAAGAATATATCAAAATGGAATGTAATAAAATAATAATCAAAAAGAAAATAAATACGAAAATTAAATAAAATTAATGATAAAAGGGCTATGCTAATAAATTCATTGACTGATAAAGAGAACAAAAAGTGGAACGGAAGGTAAAAGAAATATATAGCCTATATTTTTACAAAACTATGGCAGAGAAAAGGGCTTAGGCCTATAACTGAAAGGAATCTAATTCAAAAAGTGAAATTTTAATTTATTTTTGAAACTAGACAGTGTCCGACAGTCTCTGACATGTTGTGGTAGAGAGTTCCAGAGATGAGCTGCAGAGACCGTGAAAGATGAAGAGTAGAAGGATGTTCTGTGTTTAGAAATGGAGAGTGTGATATGGTGTTGTGAGCAAGTATCTATTTCGTGATATGAGGACAAATGTTGGAAACGAGAAGCTAGGTAGCTAGGGTTAGAGTTTTGAAGAATATTGAAGAGTAAAGTGAGAGAGTGAATAGTTCTTCGCTCATTGAGACGGACCCAGGACAGCATATTTAGTGAAGGTGTAATACGGTCAGATCTACGGACGTTGCAAATAAATCGAACGCATGCATTATGAACACGCTGTAGTCTGTCTGTCAGTCTCATTTTAAGATCAGTGTAGAGAGTATCACAGTAATCAAAATGAGGCATCAAGATAGGTACAGTAAAGAAGTAGGAGATAAAATATGTATTGAGCCACAGGAATTAATATAATTTCTAACAATCTGAGTAATCAAGATAAAACTTAGCGGCTAAGGAGTGCGTAAAGAACTGGATTTAGTAATTCCGTGCTAAAACAATTGTTTACTTACTTACTTACAAATGACTTTAAAGAACCCCCAGGTTCATTGCCGCCCTTATATAAGCCCGCCATCGGTCCCTATCCTGTGTAAGGTTAATCCCTTGTCACTTCCCTCAAATCTATTTTAATATCCTCCCATATACTTCTCGGCCTCCCAACTAACACTAGGATGCATTTCTGGATTCGCCCATACGTGCAACATGCCCTATCCACCTCAAACGTCTGGATTTCTTGTTCCTAATTATGTCAGGTGAAGAATATAATATTTTCAGTTCTGCGTTATGTGACTTTAGCATGGGTAATAGAATTGCAGCCAGTCTCAACAAAAGTATAGTGCCAAGAATAAATTGTTGCCCTGGTAGGGGGATCCTTGCCAAATTGGGTACGAAATCTACGCTGAACCACTGTCGCAGATTTCGTTTCTTCAAACAAAAGCACACAGCGAGGTCTCTCTGCACCTGTGTAAGCTGCCATTTTGAAATGAACTACTTTAGCACCTACAATGACAGAACTATACTCTTTTCGCTGTAAGAAAAATCCTAATGTAAACACAAGCACGTTGCTGTCATACCCGTGATTGGCTCCCAGTCGAAACACTCACACGACGCAGGAGAATATAGTCCATATTTGGAAACTATCATCTTGTATTATTTGAAAATAAAAATTTGAATTATAATTGTTAAATACAATGAAACATATAACTTCACTCATATGTAAAACGTTATGTAAAAGAAAAGCTATGAATACGGATGAATACAAACAATAATGCCGAGGTAGTCTGTTCTTGTAACAAGCTGGCGTCACTTTAGCTCGTAGTTGTTCACGTAAGCACGTGGTACTGAAGTATGGCTTCTGCATCCTGGGTGTGTGTGGTTATTAATCATAAGATCAGAAACCCTCTCAAAAGCGGAGAAAAACAAATAGTCTTACATGTATATAATAAGTTAAGTGAGTTTTAATTACAGTAATTATAAAGTAAATGTTTCCTAAGCAAACGAATGCATAGTAGTGAGGTTAAGTCTACTAGACGAGTAACGGGAAATGTTTAACATGAAACAGAATGTACAACAGTAGGCGGGAACACGTACTGAGAATCTATGGCGCCAAACAGGGGCCAATGAAGCCTCACTTCAGTCACGTGCTATTGTTTACATTAGGATTTTTCTTACAGCGAAAAGATTATAGGTATTACAAAATTATGTCAGTGAAAACTTGATGACTTTCGCTATCAGATGGCATTGCAATCAGCTTCGTATGTTTTCCAAATAAATTTCTACAAGCTTACAAATTTGTACAGTCCTTTTGGAATTACCGTGTATAATAATCCAGGATTTTCTTATTTTTCTACCAATATTTTTAGCAACCAGCAAGGAACTTTAATTGGTCGGATAGATAGTTGTTGTTTTCCCAGTTGATTGCATAGTTGTTGGTCAACTGTTCAACGTCAGAAATCACACAGTAAGGCATCACTCATGAGACACCTAAGCTAGGAGATAATTCTTTCATTTCATTCATTTATTTTATTCCATAGATCTTACATGAGCAATGAAGCTTTAAGATGTGGAACAAGTTAAAATTTTACAGTATTACAATTACAATTTTTACAAATTTATATACTTTTAAATTTAGTAATTTTCTACAATTTTTTTAATTTTGTGCACTTTTTTTTACAATATGTTACAATATTTTGGCGAGATGTAGTGAGATGAGGTGAGGTCCGAGGATTCGTCAAAATATTACCCGACATTTGCCTTTTGGTTAGGGAAAACCTCGGAAAAACCTAACCAGGCAATCAAATCAAAGTGGTTGATGCCAAGGACTCGCCATAGACCATCCGGCTTCAGTCCCACGGCTGTGGAAAACCTCGGAAGAAACCAAAGTTCAAAGGGGGATCCAACCCAAACCCGAACGCAGCTCCGGATCAGCAGCCCAACGAGTCTGCCGACCGAGCTACATCTATGGCTCTACTAAAAGTATACAATACATAGCCAATCAGATTATTAAATTTACGAACGCAAACGATCATTCATCAGTTGAGCTATATGTATAATACAAAACAAGTATATTAATTAAATTTAAGGCATAAACAATTCAACCAGTTGTGATATACAGAAATTGATAATGAGGTAGGTTGGCCAGTTTCTTTTCCCCTCCATTTCATATATCGTTGATTAGTAACATGTTACACTAATCAGACTTCAAACAAACAACTAAAATTATTGTTCTTCCTCTGATACATATCGACAAGTGACATGTACTGCCTGATAATATATGAGGGGTACAAGTGACATTTCCAAGAATATAAGTTAAGTGCATCCAGGACAAGCTAAAACATTTAACATTTTAGTGGCAAAGGGACACATCTTTTAACTACACCACACTCTACAATTGAAATAAAAAATTTCACGGAATTTACGAAATCGTATGTACTTCCAACCACATTTTCTCACAAGTAACTTAAGTGTACTTATACTCATTTGCTTCTGACTCCTTCATATGTGAATATTAGCCAGAACTTCAATCAGAGGGAGGTTGCATGGTTAGTTTATTAATTTGCCAGTTAGTTGAATTTGCCAACACCTCCAGATATGGCCACCCAGAGCCTTCTCATTCTGCTAGTGTGGACGTGTGAAGAAATTTTTTTCTGAAGTGATGGCATCTGATAATGAAATTAGTTACCATCCATTGATTGAATAACAAAAAATATATAACTACTACTTTAACTTTTATCTTTGACGGGAAATGACCAGTAAATTTTGCTTCGAGTCTTTTCACTTAAGATCTGATTTCTGCTGAAAATTTATGTCGTCTCAGCATTATTTTCTTTTCGAAAAAAGCCGTAAAAAATTATATTGCCCATACATTCCATCATCCTTGGCTGCGTTTAAATCGACGACCTTACGTTCCAGTGTGCTAGCATTATAACAACTAGTTTACAGAAAACGAAAATAGACAATAATAAATTATATTCGGAATATGTATGATAAGACTTTTCTGTGTTAAACTCCAACGTACCACGTTTACATGTTTCGACCTATTTATGGGTCATCCTCAGAACTGGTCGTTGTTGGTCTTGGCGTCTTTTTTCTGTTTCGTGTGAAGGTGCGTTCGTGTGGTATAGTGTAGAGTCAAAGAGTGTGTGTGTTTTGAAGTAGAGTTGTGTGTTGAGACCAACAGTGACCAGTTCTGAGGATGACCCATATATAGGTCGAAACATGTAAACGAGGTACGTTGGAGTTTAACACAGGAATGTCTTATCATACATATTCCGAAGTGATACAGTGTTAAAAGTTGTGTAGTCAAGATGTATAGTAAATTATAGTTGTTGATGGGTTGATTTGTTCGGCCAATCAGTCACTCATAACGAGTGCACCTCCGCACATATGTGGACATTGTCCTACGTTCATAGACAGCTATGACGTAGTACAGAGGGCAGGCCACTAGAGGGAACCCAAGAGGTGGAAATTAAACTGAGACGATTCGATCCGACACCGGGATGGGAATCCAGTGTGGCTTAGTGGATAAAGCATCAGCACGTAGAGCTGAAAAGCGAGGTTCAAATCCCGGTGCCGGAGAGAATTTTTCTCTGTTCCACTACTCTTTCATCGTACGATGACGCAGAATATCTGCATGGAAACATTATATGTACTTCGTTACATTAATTGAGACAGGGAGATCAAAAGTCCACTGACTCCAATTTTTGACAAAATTTAGTTATGGGCTGAATGGTGCTTTTTAGTTTGTCCCGCATGCGTGGAAGGCAAGAATACACTAATTTCGACATCTATATGCATTCTGGGGGCTGTTTTAAAACTCGAAGTCAGAACTCCACTTACTCCATGGAATAAGAGAATTTTTGCATTCCAAGCTTAATTTCCCGGTAGGTAGCAACACTATCGCTCAACCAGCTGAGTAAAGTGATACGGTATTCAGAATGTCACAAAAATCTGTGACATCCAAGTAAGTAAAACTATTAAAGGCACAATATCGAATCGATTTAACTTCCAGAAACGCAATACAGATGCATCATTCCCCAGTCAACTAAAGCACAATTCAGCATTGCCATTGAAAGAAGAGAGCAAAAGGGCTTGCAAAATTTAATACAGTTTATTTCTGAGGAAAGTAGGATGTATTACCAAACTCTGTTTGTGGATAGTAATAATCCAGAATCTAGATGCACAGGAAGAACATGAGAGTGAGAGAAAAATACAGAATCTGTAATATGAATCAGACTGTGTTAAAATTTTAATATTGTTTGTGGTTTTATTTGTGTATTTTGATGTGATTTATGGTAATCTGTGATTTTCTGTCTGATATATTTGAAATTAAAAACAAATTAGCATTGTTAATCTTAATAATAAACATCCATTTTCTCGTATATTCCAATGTTTCATAAGGGAATTATGATATACTTATCTTTTCTTTCACATGGCTAATATTTATTCACTTTTCTTAATTCATACACTGTGGAAGTCAGAAAACCCCTAACTCGAGCAGTGTATATTTCAAATTGTAGCTTAAGATAATATAACAATTTAGGTTTTGTAGTACTTAATTGATAAAGAATGTAATTTTACACAATATTAATAGATAAATGTATAATATTTAACGTTAGTAAGAGAAATAATTTTTTTTTCTCTCTCCTGTAACATTGGGAAGTTTTTGATATCCCTGTCTCAATTGTTAACACTTTAAGATCTCTCTCTGGAATCAGATAGCCTAAAATTATGGAAAATTAAATTTATGAGTTGAGGGTATCAGTATAGTGCAGGTTTTTCTACTAATTGTCAGCATTGCAGGAGAGAATCTTGAGTAACTGGGTTAACGTTTTGCGTGGACTAGAAATTTCCGAGACTTTGGTACAGTTCCTCTTATTGAGAGGTAGTAGGATTACTTCTCAAACTACAACACAGATTTTTCAATTTTATTTAGTTACTGGAGGAATAATAATCCTATTTTCTTCATAATACACTTTCCTTGTCCGGATTTGAGATCGCGTATGCCGGATCCAGCGACAAATTTGGTAACCATTAAACCATCATGAACAAGAGTAGAGTTTCACCACCGCAGCTCAGTAGGCATACGTGTTTGTCTGCTGATGCCGAAGGTGAACTCGGGCATGGGTTCGATTCCGTTTGGGTTGGTTACCTCATTGGACATTTTCGAGACTTTTATTAACCCTGAGTCGAATGCCTGGTAATCTGCATAAAATCTTAGGTCTTATTTCATAAAATATCATGCCGTTATCGGCAATCCCATCGACGCTAAATGAATTAGTACTTGATACAATATCGCTAAATAATCAACTAAAACAGCAGTATTATAAATTCCTGATCACATATAACAGATTGATCTATCTAATGCATTTTTAAGACAATAACTATTATCATTTTCACTATGCTGTCATTTAGTGACTGTAAAAGAAGTCACGTTATAGCTCTGATGGAATTGCATGGAGTAATAGCTTGCAGCTGTACTTCCATCTAGCGGTCGTTACCAAAAATTTCATTTTCGACAGTGGAGATCCTGGTGATGGTTTTTTTTTTTTTACAAATTGCCATTTCATAACATGACAATGGTGAATCTGACATAAACGTGATCAAGGATTATAATAGGCTACACACATTAAATGTGCCATTTCGGGGTCACATGTAGATATGACGAAGTTATAAGGTGATCGGAATCACAACTTAAATATATTTACATTGTGTAGGCTAAATACAAATTTACTTACTTACTGGCTTTTAAGGAACCCGGAGGTTCATTGCCGTCCTCACATAATCCCACCATTGATCCCTATCCTGAGCAAGATTAATTCAATCTCTATCATCATATCCCACCTCCCTCAAATCCATTTTAATATTATCTTCCCATCTACGTCTTGGCCTCCCTAAAGGTCTTTTTCCCTCCGCCTCCTAACATAACACTCTATATGTGTTTCTGTATTTGCCCATACGTGCTACATGTCCTTCCCATTTCAAACGTCTGGATTTAATGTTCCTAATTATGTCAGGTGAAGAATACAATGCGTGCAGTTCTGTGTTGTGTAACTTTCTCCATTCTCCTGTAACTTCATCTCTTTTAGCCCCAAATATTTTCCTGAGCACCTTATTCTCAAATATCCTTAACCTATGTTCCTCTCTCAACGTGAGAGTCCAAGTTTCACAACCATAAAGAACAACCGGTAATATAACGGTTTTATAAATTCTAACTTTCAGATTTTTTGACAGCAGACTGGATGATAAAAGCTTCTCAACCGAATAATAACAGGCATTTCCCATATTTATTCGGTGTTAAATTTCCTCCCGAGTATCATTTATATTTGTTACTATTGCTCCAAGATATTTGAACTTCTCCACCTCTTCAAAAGATAAATTTCCAGTTTTTATATTTCCATTTCGTACAATATTCTGGTCACGAGACATAATCTTATACTTTGTCTTTTCGGGATTTACTTTCAAACCTATCTCTTTACTTGCTTCCAGTAAAATTCCCGTGTTTTCCCTAATTAAATACAAAATTACATTTTGTAATTATAGACACAAATACACGCAAATAAAAATGTCGATAAATTACTAAACAAATAGAATAAAATAATAATACTTAAGTAAAAAATGAGGATATAATAATATTTATTAATTTTGAGGACCGAATGAGTAGAATGCATTTTTCTGTTTGCCGTAACATCTAGTCCTGCCCATTACATTTTGTAATTATAGACACAAATACACGCAAATAAAAATGTCGATAAATTACTAAACAAATAGAATAAAATAATAATACTTAAGTAAAAAATGAGGATATAATAATATTTATTAATTTTGAGGACCGAATGAGTAGAATGCATTTTTCTGTTTGCCGTAACATCTAGTCCTGCCCAAGTTCACCCTGACATATATTAAATAACTACAGGATTTATTTCTTGAGGGTATGAATAAGTTCGAAGCAGAAGGATGACCATTCTCCTCCTAAACCAGAGGTTATGGAAACATGACAGCTATACAAGGCAGCTCTCTTGTGCTCCCGCATGCCTTGTACGTGGCGCGCATTCATCCCCAGGTTATAGTTCCTTCAAAGTATGTACACACAGAACGACAATGTTCCCTGCCAAGTTTATACGAACTTGCACATATCCTCATTGAATAGCTGTTAGAAAGTTTGCTGTTGTACCGTCCGAGATAATTAAATTGTGTCAAGGACGAAGTTTTGACGGAGGTTCTCCGCAGTGTGGTATAGATGGTGCACAAAATACCCGCCAAGTTTGCTTCCAATAAGTCTGCACATACACAAAGAGACTATAGAGAACCATATCGATTCGTCTCTAGGGAAATAAGAAACTATTAAGTATATATTATATTAAGGATATGTGTACGTGAATGACCACAATTATTATCAGAAAATGCAGGCTCTAGATTTTGTAAAGTTTTATAAGGAAATGAACTCGCAATTGGACAAAAATTACAAGGTAACACAACAAGAGTTATTGGAACTTAAATATCTGATAAAATTATAAAACAGGTTACTAATAATATTTTTAAGAATTCACTTTTTACTTTAAATTAAATTTTCCAAAATTTGAACATTTTCACACATATTATTTCATAACTCCACAACCATTAGAGATAGAATTCTGAAATTTTGTACACTGATTTAACATGAATTTATGCAAAAGGTAGACTACAATAATGCCCATTTTTTTTTAAATAGAAAAATTAGGCCACAAAACATTATGTAAATTTTAATATATTTTATATAGGACAAATAAAAAATTAATTGTATTAAAATAAACAACTCTACACGTCTGAGAGTAGTCTACTTTTCAGAAATATGTGTTCATTACATCCAGGAAAAATATTAAAGATGTCAGAGAGACCTTAACAATGTTATGGTTACCAAATGATGTAACTGCAGAATTTCTTTGTTTTTTTAATACTCTGATAAAACTGGTTTTAAAAATATTATTAGTAACCTTTTTTATACTTTTGTCAGATATTTAAGTTCTAATAAGTCTTGTTGTGGTACCTTGTAATTTTTGTCGAATTGTGAGTTCATTTTCTTATAAAAGTTTAGAAATTTAAAGCCTGCATTTCCTGATAATATTTGTGGTAGTTCACGTACATATACCCTTAAATAGAGTATTACACTTTTACAACTTCATACTACTTTTGACCAATAAAACGGTACGAAAGGACGTCTTTCAACCAATCATGGCTGCTTATGGCACAATTTTATCGCGTCCCTAGCATTTGTTTAATTTTATTGCTTCCCTAGCATTTGTTTTTTTTATCACTGCCCTAGCATTTGTTTCTTTGTTTGCCAACATTTCAAACTGCACCAGTGGCGGCTTCTCAAGGGGGTTGCAGGTTTGTACACCCCCCAGTTATGTTCCTAATCTCCTGGCTTTCTTACTATTAAAAATATTATTATTATTTTTTTTTTTACAAATTTCATTCATGACTATCTGTAGCTGGCGTCTTGTTTTGTACGTCTGCAGGAGCCTCCGAGCCTCTTGGTTTGCAAAGATGTTGAAAACCTATGAAAAGTATTTTATAGAGATGCTCGGCTAATGCGGGGACAGGGGTGTTAGAGCGGTGGTCTGCTGCTTTCCTCAATGAGAACGGTTTATCGCACTCCCTGGCATGGACACCAACGTCAATGCAGAAGAAACTAAATTCACTGGGAAAGTATCTGTTTCAACTAGACATTTGTTCGAAGTAATAAGCATGAAAAATGTATTCATTCGGCTTGTGCAACGAACAGTCGCATATTTCGCACATTACTTTCTCAATCTGCATGCACACAAACGGCACAATACATAAAGGAGCTTGTATTTTGCTTTAAAGTTGTAAGAGTTGTCGTTCTGACAATAAGTGCTGCTATCTCCCGACAGCCTACGAAAGCTGCATTTAAATTTTATGAACGAAAACGTTGCACTTGGTACTTGGTAGCATTCTGATGACGATTCTGTGCTCAAATGTTTTTCAAGAGGGTAAATCGCAAAATTGAGAGCTCCGCCCACGACCCCTTCCACTTTCGGACTTCATGTATAAATAGGTATGCTTGTATTTAGCCATTTTACTTATTAATTGCAGACAAATAAGCTTTATATGTATACGCCCTCAGGTATACACGGTTTTAAACTTTGAAGTAAAGTATGTTTAACTCCTCTTCGATATCCATTGTGCACCACCATATTTTCAAACCACCAGCCACCACTGAACTGCACTATACTGTTTTCGCTGTAAGAAAAATCCTAATGTAAACATAAACACGTTTCTCTCATACCCGTGATTGGCTCCCAGTCGAAACACATGACGCAGGAAAATATAGTTCGTATTTGGAAAGCATAATCTTGTATTTGAAAACAAAACATTGAATTCTTGTTGTTAAATACAATGAAACATATAACTTCACTCATATGTAAAACGCTATGTAAAAGAAATGCTTTTATATTTTGTTATGTACTATGAACGCGGATGAATACCAACAGTAATGCCGAGGTAGTCGGTTCTTGTAAAAAGCTGGCGTCACTTGAGCTCGTAGTTGTTCACGTAAGCACGTGGTACTGAAGTATGGCTTCTGCATCCTGGGTGTGTGTGTGGTTATTAAACATTAGAGTTGAAACCCTCTCAAAAGCGGAGAAAAACAAATAGTCTTAAATGTATATAATAAGTTAAGTGAGTTTTAATTACAGTAATTATAAAGTAAATGTTTCCTAAGCAAACGAATGCATAGTAGTGAGGTTAGGCCTACTTGACGAGTAACGGGAAATGTTTAACATGAAACAGAATGTACAACAGTGGGCGGGAACACGTACTGAGAATCTATGGCGCCAAACAGCGGCCAATGAAGCTTCACTTCAGTCACGTGCTATTGTTTACGTTCGGATTTTTCTTACTGCGAAAAGATTATAGTCTGGACGTCAAAAAAAAAAAAACAGAAAATTACAAACCACTCCAGTCGATGCACAGCAGTTTCAAATGTGACTCGCATTGGCATTCAAGAACAAGAATTAATAAAGATCACTGGCCACAGCTATGCATCTTCCCTGAAACCCTATTTACAAATAAATGAAGAGAACCATTCGGAAATCCTGAATAAGTTGAGGCATAAACCATGTACATCAACGAGTTCCACTTCTTTTACGCATATGTCCAATATAACATCTACTGAACCACCAACCACTAAAAAATTAAAATTTAAAAATTGTACTTTCAATAATTGTTCCTTTTAAAATTATTCATGTTTATTTTTTATTTCGTCGTCCTTAATTAAAACCTTTCTTGTTTATTTCATCATCCCTAATTAAAACTTTCCTAACACTTGTTTATATTATTTAGGTTATATTATAGCCTAGATCATAGGTTTATAGCTTCTGTTATATGATATTATGAATAGTCACGTATCAGAGATTGTTTAATATTAAGATTTATTGAAAATTATCTGTGAAGTGACAATGATTATTGGGATACGGATAAGTGGAATGCAACTATTTTAATAAAAATGAAACTGAAACAACAAAGCCTTCTTGACTAGCAACCGTCCACAGAGTTCAATTAAGATTCCATAGTTGGCACAACTGATAACAAGAAAACAGCTGATCATAACACACTACTGCTATCTAGCATAATATTTGTAATGTTGAGATGGTACAATTATACATTTGAAGACAGTTATATTTTCGTACGTCAATTAATATTTTATTGTAGTGGAGTACTTCGTTATTTCTAATGTTTATATATTTTCTAATAATCGTGTAATAGTTAATTAAATCCACCTGTAGTTTTGATTTTCTCTCGATAAATCAAAACCTCTAGTGATATTACTGTTGAAGAAATTAGTTTTCATGTCTTTTACAATAATGCTTTGATAGAATGTTATTAGCAGAATTATACAGGGCTCGGGAAAACTTCGTGCAGAAGATTTAAGGTTGAAAATTGTGTTCAGAATGAAGTATTTTGAGGATAGGAACCGGGGGTCACAGAAGCTTTGTTTCGGCGCTATATGAGTCAACTTTCAAATTGAATGTTTTGTGAAATTTGATGTAGGCCGTCTAATTAGAACGAAAAAGACTGTTCGCAGCTACTAATACAAAATATAATTAAAATGAAGTATTAAATTCGTTACATTTATGTTTACAAGCAGAACAGAAGTAAAAATACTGCACTGTATCAATGTTCAACCTTACTGCCGAAAACGAAGTTGATCCAAGTACATACGTACTATTGTAACGTGAATTGGGCGCGGTGGAACGTTAGCATGGCCTCCGCGTTCATCTGACCTGACACCGTTCCATTTTTTCTTCTATCGTGCCATGAATGAAGGAGTTTACGACAAGTCTGTTGAAAATGGACGAGTCTTAACACAACGCATAAGCTAATGGCTGCAGCAGAAAACAAACAAACTGACCCTGGGAACTTCCAAACTTTCTTACGTCAATGTGTTGCTTGTCACAATATGAACGGTGTTCTGCTTGAACATGTAAGACAATCATTCATTCATTTATAGTTTTCTGCTTAAGGAGAGGTCTTTCACTGCAAACTCAACATTTGTTTAGCCTTTTTTTTTTTGTTTTGCCTTCCTCTTAATCTCCACGTATGACCCAAATATCTTGATGTCGTCTATAATCTGATATCTTCTTCTAAACTGAACTCTTCTCCCGTTCACCATTCCTTCAGAAGGCGGTTTCTTCTCAACCATTGACCCAGCCAATTCCTTTTCCTCTTTCTGATCATTTTCAGCATCATTCTTTCTTCATCCACTCTTTCCAATTCAGATTCGTTTCTTATTCTTATGTGTGGACTAAGAGAAGAAAGACAGAAATAGGAGAAAGCTGGGTTTGCAGTCGAAGACTTGACCTTGGGTAGAACGCTATGAATGAATGAATCAGTAGGCTTTACAATTTTACTGAATCATAATATCAAGATTGCAATAGAAACATAGCCTAAGTAGCACAAACCAGCGTCTAGCAGAGACGTCTGAAAACTAATAAAAACACGAAACAGATGTGCCGCTATTTTACAAATAACAGTTAGGCCTATGATAGCTATTGAACATTTACCTGTCTGCAAGTAACCAATCCTTACAATCCAGTACTCTTTCATCGTACGATGACGCAGAATATCTGCTTGGAAACATCACATGTACTTCGGTACATAAAATAATATATATGATATACGTGAATCACTTTGTGACTTAAGACGGCGCTTATTCCGTCGGATCCCGGCCAATCAGTCACTCATAACGAGTGCACCTCCGCACATATGTGGACATTGTCCTACGTTCATAGACATCTATGACGTAGTGCAGAGGGCAGACTACTAGAGGGAACCCAAGACGTGGAACTTAAACTGAGACGATTCGATCCGACACTGGAATGGGAATCCGGTGTGGCTTAGTGCATAAAGCATCAGCACGTAGAGCTGAAAACCCGGGTTCAAATCCCGGTGCCGGAGAGAATTTTTCTCCGTTCCACTACTCTTTCATCGTACAATGACGCAGAATATCTGCATGGAAACATCATATGTACTTCGGTACATTAAATAATAATATATATAATATATAAAATAATAATGTATAAAATAAAATAATAATGATTATGTCTCGTGACCAGAATATTGTACGAAATGGAAATATAAAAATTGAGATTTATCCTTCGAAGGGGTGGAAAAATTCAATTATCTTGGAGCAACAGTAACAAATATAAATGACACTCGGGAGGAAATTAAACGCAGAATAAATATGGGAAATGCGTGTTATTATTCGGTTGAGAAGCTTTTATCATCCAGTCTGCTGTCAAAAAATCTGAAAGTTAGAATTTATAAAGCAGTTATATTACCGGTTGTTCTGTATGGTTGTGAAACTTGGACTCTCACTTTGAGAGAGGAACATAGGTTAAGGGTGTTTGAGAATAAGGTTCTTAGGAAAATATTTGGGGCTAAGAGGGATGAAGTTACAGGAGAATGGAGAAAGTTACACAACGCAGAACTGCACGCACTGTATTCTTCACCTGACATAATTAGGAACATTAAATCCAGACGTTTGCGATGGGCAGGGCATGTAGCACATATGGGCGAATCCAGAAATGGATATAGAGTGTTAGTTGGGAGGCCTGAGGGAAAAAGACCTTTGGGGAGGCCCAGACGTAGATGGGAAGATAATATTAAAATGGATTTGAGGGAGGTGGGATATGATGATAGAGCCTTGCACAAGTTATGGATCAATGGCGGGCTTATGTGAGGGCGGCAATGAACCTTCGGGATCCTTAAGGATCCCGAAGGTTCATTGCCTTGTGGTTTTTGAGATAAGTAAGTAAAATAATAATAGATAATAATATAAATTCTTAGAGTTGTTTTGTAATTAGAATAATATTACTACTGCTAGTAATAATAATAATAATAATAATAATAATAATAATAATAATAATAATAATAATAATAATAATAAACATAGAGTAACAGAGTTAATTTAAAGTCATCCTTCAGCTGCCTGAAAATTGTTTGTGCCTTTCATAGACTCTATATTTCGCAATAATTCTACTGCAGTCTATATGGAAGGTGACTCTTCAGTGAACATGAATTGGGGCAATTCTTCCGAATCGTCCGTAAGCCGCGACCATTATAAGGCTTTGGACCTTGTGTGTGACGTCAGAAGCCGGTGTCTTCCACGCTGCTTCTCTTGAAAAGACGAATTGTGGGGATTTCCCTGCGCCATGTCTCGGGTTTCTGTTGTTTTCTTCCCTCTCGGATATCACAGATAAGGAAGAAACCCAATAACGTGAAGGCTTCTTCACAGCTGGAGCACTCTGCCCTGGAGGTCGTGAATAACAAGGCGGCAAAATCTGCTTGACATGGCAGCCCTTAAGAGGCTTCGGAGTTGTCAGTGTACACCTACGTCATCGAATGAGACACACGCTGGGTTTTAATGACGGATTTCAGTTAACTTTCTAGCGACTTCAAAATGAAAGTGGTTTTGACGAAACGATCTTAGGATTTTACATCTGTAGGTACTCACGTTTACTCTATCAGAATATCAGAATTTTATTGTTTTATTACCACTAAGGCCTATTGTAGTAAGCTGTAATCAAAATTGATAGTGATACATCTCGATAGATTGTTCAAATTGTGTATGCAAGTGAAATTTTTAGAAATAAATTATGAAATTAAACTATAGGGGAGACTGTTGTACCTTTAAATACTTTTCATATTTTATTTTATTTTTTTTTTTAATTTTGGGAAATGAAATTTTTTAAATGAAAAAATGCTTGAAATAATTATTGAAGATTCTTTACAACTTCCTGTATGTTTTTTCCTGCTTTACAGATCTATGAAAGATGGAAAAAATAAAAGGAAAAGTTATGTAATGTGTTCAAAGGTACAACAGGATCATGTACCTTGGAACATACCCTCTTGTAAGTTGGAACACATGGAATATAGGTGGGAATATAGCTGTCAAAACTGACAATCATATTTAAAATGCATTTTCAATCATAAACCAGAGCAGGCTTCTCTGATTTAGATTTTATTTCCTGGAGAAGCAATAACTGCTTCAACAGCTTTCTTCAAGGCATCCGGATCAATTGGGGACCTCTTTAATTCCAGACTTACTTCGTGACATGACCTTAAAATAAAACAAAAACAAAAACCGATAGTATCGTGTAATTTGGAACATGTTCTATGGTACAAGATGTTTTGTGTTCAAAGGTACAAGAGGGTGCACGTTTAAACAAATATGGCTCCGAAAACTAGAGAGTCGAATAAATCATGGAAATTAAAATATGTTATTACTCACCAGATGATAGGGAACACGCCGTACTTGAAAGATATCAACAAATGCAATCTGGTTTTGTGTTAGAAAACATACATTAATGAACGAAATGTTTACTTTTGGTACTAAAAAAACTTCTTTTGTCCACGGAACTCACACTTTGCAATACATCAAACTGAAACTACGACCAGAGCTACTTAGCGGCTTTCTCTACAATCTACTTCATTTTGAGTCCTATAGGTAGCAGCAAAAATTAAAAAACAAAAAATGTTCAAAGGTACTCTATGCTAAAGGTACAACAGTCTCCCCTACAAAGTTATCACTGTTATTTCTTGAACAAGAAACCTATATGCAATATGGACCTTTTGTTTTTTGGCATTACGAAAAATGAATCGCAATACCCTATTCACCACCTAAATCTCAAAGCAAAAACTTAAAATTTAGAAATTTCAAAGAGAAAAACAAAAATAATGACTTTTAAGGTATATTTACACCCACAAAACGCAATAAAATGATGAAAAATTAGAATTTTCAAAATACAACTATTTTAGTAGAGAATTTTCTCCCCTTTAAATTGATATAAACATTTTCGAATTATGCCTTGTGGTTTTTGAGATAAATCCCATTTTCCAAAATGCTGCATCATCAGTCACGGTCACTTACTTTTGGAGTGCATTACTTTTGGAGTGATCTTCGTAGCAGTCAATCTCCTCGTCCAGCATTGCTTGTAAAATAAACTTCTTTCTAGTTCCGAAATAGATGCATAGATATCTGGGCATGATCATTAGATTGAAAAAAAACCTTTTTACATAATGAAGTAATTTATAATCTTTTACTGTTAGTCATAAAACTGTAAATTTGTGTGTCAATGGTGTTGTACGTCATTTTAATAAGAGTCCAAAAGTAGAAATTACAATTCTGAGGAGGATGGGCATAAACCCTGGGACAAACACCATCGCAGGATTAGTTGCATCAATGGAAATAGGGACAAAAATGCCAAAAATAAACATTCAACACCTGAAGTTAAAACAAGGAGGAGGTATTTGAGTGGCAGAAAGAAGCTGAAACAGGACCGACATGAAGCTGCTTAAGGGGTGGCATATGATGATGCAGTCTTCTAGGCTCTGAACGTTTGTGGCTCATTTCCTGTAAATAGTAATTTTAGAATATTTAATTCTTTCAAACATGATATCTCAGCCAAATATGGTGATACCAAGAATATATTGGTGTCATTTTGGAGCTTGAAATGTCCCCCAGTGCCTGACAATGAGTAAAATAACATTAATATAATTAATAATTATCTATGGATTTTTACATTATTTATGCAACATAAAATATTATTGTAAGTTACATATATGGTAATATTTAATTAATGTAAATAAAAATCAATTTGGTAACCATATTCTCCGTTAGAAAAAGAAGCATCTTCTGCGGACTTCTGGAGAAAGAATAAGGAAGAAACTAGTGAAGTGCTTTGTGTGGAGTGTAGCATTGTATGAGCAGAAACATGGCCATTACGATGAATAGAAGCGAATAGAAGCATTTGAAATGTAGATATGGAGAAGGATGGAGCGTGTGAAATGGACAGACAGACTAAAAAGCGAAGCTGTGTTGAAAAGAGTGGATGAAGAAAGAGTGATGTTGAAACTATCAGAAAGAGGAAAATGAATTAGATGGGTCACTGATTGAGAAGAAACTCCCTACTTAAGGATCTACTGGATGGAATGGTGAACAAGAGAAGAGTTCGTGGCAGAAGAAGATATCAGATGATAGACGACATTAAGATAATGAATCATATAAGGAGACAAAGAGGAAAGCAGAAAATAGAAAAGACTGGAGGATGCTGGATTTGCAGTGAAAGACCTGCCCTTGGGCAGTACACTATGAATGAATGAATCCTCCGTTATGCTAATGTACTCATGTCAGTAATATCTAGTGATATAGAAAGTAGACTTTCAATTAATAAACTTTTCAGGGAAAACAAAACTCAGAGGTTAAGATCCTAATAACTTATGTGCATAAAAATTTAACAAATAGCAACTCTAGCTGTCGGGATAAAGAGATGACTTCTGGAATGAGAACGTTTCTTCTGTAGGGAAATGTTGCAATGCGTCTGTAACTGCAGGAAGGAAGCCTAAAAATGAGTAAAAAATCTGTGCATTACAAATTAAAATGTTAAATAAATTGGGGAAGGAAGAAAATATTGTTCAGTTTCAGGATTGGAAGTTTAGCAGAGGAAAATTCCGAATGACTTCCATTATGTAGGCTATAGCAACAGCAAATAACATAAAATCATAATCATACTCTTATTCTAGGAATATAAACCGTAATTTTATTGTATACTAGCCGTACCCGTGCGCTCCGCTGCACCTGTTAGAAATAAATATAAAGTAATTACATAATTAAAATAGGACGTTTGATCCAGGGAACAACTTTTACAACAGCGCAAGATAATCTGCTTCGCTCATTACCAATTTTTTTTGCATTGCATTTATTGCATATATATTTTATGTATTTTAACACGATTCAATTGAACATAAATGGATTGCTAAGCTAACGTACTATTACTGCATACTAAATCAATACACTCTCGTTGTTCGTTAATTCTCTGAGATTAAAATGAGTGTACATAAATATTATTTTAAGAAATACAGAAAACGAATGTACAAAATAGCCTATCAAATTTTCTGTGCATAAGAAGCTATTTTAATCATACCTGTCCTCGATTTACTCAGACGTTACTGTAATAACATTATAGCATTATGTCCATCTAGAGAAACTACACTTTCCAATGGTGAAATAATAATTAATTATACAAATCGGTTAATTTAGCTTCTGATATTACGTCATACAAACACAGAAACATTCTCTGTAGGCTATATTTAATAGTTTTCGATTGTTGATGTCCAAGGCCCTTGTTTCGATTGTTGTTGTCCAAGGCCCCTTATAGACGAAGTCATTTGTTCTTAATTCATTGCACCGTCTTAGATGGCGTTATTTTAATTTTAAAACTCATTCATCTCATTAAATATCAGTCCTATCAAAATTTTGTAAAGAATAAAACTTATCGGAAATCATTTTTAAAGAAACCTTTGTTATGTAACATTTTTCACAAAAATCAATAATAAGCGAGATATTTCGATTTATTTAATTGAGGCCCCCTTATAACCCCACTTTTAAATAAAGTATTTTGAATGCCATATAGCCTAAAATCTAAGTTACAACGAACTTAATTTATATTCCAATTTTCATATAAATCGGTTCAGCCATTATCGCGTGAAAAGGTAACAAACATACACACATACATAGAAACAAAAATTTCAAAAATGCGATTTTCGGTTTCAGGGTGGTTAATTATATATGTTAGGACCAATTATTTTTGTAAAATCTAAAATTACCAGAATAATTTCGACTACAGATTTATTATTAGTGTAGATTGCAATGCATAATTTAGATGGTATATTTTGTTTATTTTTATGCATATTTGATTATGTAAATTTTGTTTTTGCATAGGTATTCGGGCCGTGGTTATCACGATGCCCTTACTCTTCAATACGTACTACTTCATGCTCAGACTCGTATATAATGTACAGTAGTTACCGGGCATTACCGTTCTGAATGTTGTTAATTCCCTTTAATCACCACGTACGTTGTTTCTAGTGGTCATTTTCATTTAAACACCGCTCTGTAATCCCATATCATGATCTCATCATCTCTGATTTACTCCTATGTTTGAAAGGGACATTCAATAAATAACTCTCCACCCTTGATATACGTAGTAGCTAAGATTAAATGTTGTGTGGAAGTCACGGTCGCTCGTTCGAATCCCACCTACATTATGAATGTTTGCAATTTGATATCTTATTATACTATGATGTACCGAAGTACAATATGATGTTTCAGTGCAGGAATTTTGCGTTACCATATGGTGAACGATGGGTAGAACGGAGAAGAATTCTCTCCTGCACCGGGACTCGAACTCGGGTTTACAGCTCTACGTGCTGACGCTTCAGCCATTAAGCTAAACCGGATTCTAGTTCCGATGCCGGATTGAATCCTTCTCAGTTTAAGTTCTACCTTCTCTGGTTCTCTTAGGTAGCCTACCCCATGTACTGTGTCACAGAATATTTCACAATGGCACAATGTCCAACTATGTTCAGTGGTGCACTCATTACGAGTGACTAAGTGGCCGGGATCCGACGGAATGAGCGCCGTCTTCAATCAGGAAGTGATTACTTTCGCATATAATTATTATAGTGCGATGTGTCGAAGTACATATGATATTCCGGTGCACCAATTCTGCGTTACCATGTGATAATGAAATTAAGGTGTTCATAAGTTATGTATTCATTTATATTTATTTATCGTGCTCTCTATTAGTTATTTTTTATTTTTATTTCATTTATTCATTCATTAATTCATTTATAGTTAAGTGTTATATGAATGTAACAGATGTGTCCAGCACACTGCGACAATTCATCTTCTTGCTGCGTAGAGTGCTATGCAATAACTTATTGCAAATGTTTCGAAATTGTTACTATTTTCTTTTTCTTTATATTTGTACAGTTAGTTATTTTTAGATAGTCTTTTTCTTTAATCACTCATTATATTAGGCATTGAATATATTGCATTAGTACGTTTGTGCCCATTGTCGCATTTTTCTACTTGTAATTTGTTTACTCTCCTTCTATTCATTTTCGCATTTATGCTTTTGTATTTTGTATTTGTAATTTATTTCTATTTCTTATTTACTTCTTTTCTTTGCATTCGATTTTTTTGTATCACTATTTGCATTCCGATGGAGTCATAGAGAAAGCCTGAAGGCTTTAACTCCACTAGATGAAGTAAATAAATAAGGAATTGTAATAAATAAATAGATAAATAAATTAATTAATTAATTAATTAATAATAAATGAGTAGATAAATAAGTACATAAATGAATAAGTAAATAAATAAGTAAATCAATGAATAAGTGAATATATACGCAAATAAATAAGTGATTAATTAAGAATTCTAAATAAGTTCAGGTAAGCATTTATCATCCAGTCTGCTGTCAAAAAATCTGAAAGTTAGAATTTATAAAACAGTTACATTACCGGTTGTTCTTTATGGTTGTGAAACTTGCACTCTCACTTTGAGAGAGGAACATAGGTTAAGGGTATTTGAGAATAAGGTGCTTAGAAAAATATTTGGAGCTAAGAGGGATGAAGTTACAGGAGAATGGAGAAAGTTACATAACATAGAACTGCACGCATTGTATTCTTCACTTGACATAATTAGGAACATTAAATCCAGACGTTTGAGATGGGCAGGACATGTAGCACGTATGGCCGAAACCCGATCTCGCTCGTTTCACAATCAGATATGCTGTTACTTCTCATAGATGAACTAAAAAGATGTTGCTTTGAAAATAAATAAATTGATAATTTTGATAAAACATGGCAACTTGCGCTAACTGACAGAAAAATGAAACGTAACTGCGCTGCAAGTGTCATGTAATTTCTGTTCTCTTTTCCTTGCATACACCTCGATATGATTCTTGTCCTCTCAAATGTCATCCACTTTCCATAGTTTGGACTGGCGAAGTACAGTTAATTGAAAGGGGACCCTAATGCATGGGGACAAATTAAGCTGAACGGATATTGATTGTTAGGCTGCACAATCATTGCAGATTAATGTTCGAGATATCTAACTCCATTGATAGACCATATTTGACCACCCAGCTGATAACAGGTTGTTTTGGATTAATGTATACGGTGAAAAAGAAGAAAATACTTACACAATAAGTTACAGATTGCGACAATCATTTTATTGCATAAAAATCAAAGAAATTTCAAGAGTATTCCGGAAATAGCAGCAAGAATATTTTGTTTAACTGTGCTTTCAACTTCAGATGTCGAGTTTCATTACGGGAGATAAGTTTCCCACAAATTTTGCATGAAGAGCTCTATCATGGATAGGATTCTTTTACGTCCACAGATCAACACGGACTCATAGCTTTACTTTCACCTCGACAAAGACTTCCTCGCCCTATAAAATCCATTGCCAAAGGCGGTTTTGAATCCGTAAACCTCGGATGCATCGGCCAGCTTGGAAACTGAATGGGTGAATGGATGGATGGATGGACGGATGGACGGACGGATGGATGGATGGATGGATGGATGGATGGACGGATGGACGGATGGACGGATGGACGGATGGATGGATGGATGAAGTGAATTTATTGATACACAATTATACAAACTCATGTACACAAGATCCTTCGCACGAGCTAGTACGGCCGTTCGTGCTTAAATCTTCAAAGAGAACGAAAAGAATACTACTAATAATAAAACAGTAAAACAATAATTATTATTACTACAGCTAATCTAATTTCATACCAGATTTCACAAAAATAATAAAAATACAGTGAAACATATACGCCTATATAAACAATTCAACGGATAACTGTTTCTCAATAACTATTACATTTTTACTACGTCATACTACTTTTGACCAATAAAACGGTACGAAAGGACTCTTTCAACCAATCATGGCTGCTCATCGCACAATTTTATCCATTCTCTAGCATTTGTTTAATTTTATCGCTACCTTAGCATTTGTATGTTTTTACCACTACCCTAACATTTGTTTCTTTATTTGCCAACATTTCAAACTGCAAATTCTTTACGGTACTATAAAACATGCTTTGCAACCGTCATTTGTTTCCCGCATAGATAGTCGACTGAAAAAGGCGGCTCCGTTCAAACATTTTGGTGAAGATAACATTAGTGAAATAGAATTTTAGTAAGTCAATTAATATCTATTTTTTGTATTAGAGTACTTTATTTTTTCTAATCTTTATATACTTTCTCCTGTTTTTATCGCCTTCCTACCATTTATAAATATGGGAAATGCGTGTTATTATTCGGTTGAGAAGCTCTTATCATCCAGTCTGCTGTCCAAAAATCTGAAAGTTAGAATTTATAAAACAGTTATATTACCGGTTCTTCTGTATGGTTGTGAAACTTGGACTCTCACTCTGAGAGAGGAACATAGGTTCAGGGTGTTTGAGAATAAGGTGCTAAGGAAAATATTTGGGGCTAAGCGGGATGAAGTTACAGGAGAATGGAGAAAGTTACACAACACAGAACTGCACGCATTGTATTCTTCACCTGACATAATTAGGAACATTAAATCCAGACGTTTGAGATGGGCAGGGCATGTAGCACGTATGGGCGAATCCAGAAATGCATATAGAGTGTTAGTTGGGAGACCGGAGGGAAAAAGACCTTTAGGAAGGCCGAGACGTAGATGGGAGGATAATATTAAAATGGATTTGAGGGAGGTGGGGTATGATGATAGAGACTGGATTAATCTTGCACAGGATAGGGACCGCTGGCGGGCTTATGTGAGGGCGGCAATGAACCTTCGGGTTCCTTAAAAGCCATTTGTAAGTAAGTAAGTACCATTTATTTCTTTGTTTTCCAACATTTCAAGCTGCAAATTCTTTACGGTACTACGAAACATGCTTTGCGATCGTCATTTGTGTACAGCATAGACAGTCGACTGAAAATGGCGGCTCCGTTCAAACGTTTTGGTGAAGCTAACATTAGTGAAATAGAATTTCAGTGAGTCAATTAATATTTTATTGTATTAGAATACTTTATTTCTTCTAATCTTTATATACTTTCTTCTAATCGTGTAATAGTCAATTAAATGCCAATCGAGTTTTTATTTTCTCTACATAAATCAAAACCTCTAGTGAGATTACTCTTGATAACTTTGGATGGTGCTTTAGGTGGAAATACTTCTCACCGAGAGTGAAACATGTTAATGATTTTATTGCTGTAGAAGTTTGAAGGTTGTTTCTAATTTACAGGAAAGTAACCTCTTCAATTTTCTACATATTTTCTTAAGACTTGGATTGTTACCGATAAATATTTCAGAAAGTTGGCTCAGAGACCACGAGCCTAGCCCTACAAGCGATTTGCGTCCAGCGAGCTGAATTGCGACATTGTCTTCATACCGCAGTGGATGTTTTGGGAGGCGCCCCAATACAGAGAATGGGTCGTAATCTTGAAATGGATCTTGCGTCGAGATTGTCTGGAGATTGTCCAAGTATAAGCGAGGCCAGGAGAGCGTAGGTCAGTCTCTAGCTATCACATCTAGATATTCCGTCCGAAACTGAACAACTGTAAGTTGTAACAAGAGCGTAGCGCCTCTTCCTAAGTCTCTGCTCGCTATAATGGTCATTGAAATAATGTTCACCAGTCTTATCGTAACCATCATATTTCTTACATCATACTCATCCCCGTCCTCATTCGGTTACTCTCTTAAAGATGTCATGTTTATTATTGTGTGCCTTATTGGTCGCCAAATCGGTAGTAGCGAGGGATTGCACCTGGATTCTGATATAGATCATAGGTACAGTAAATATTAAGAGAGTTATACAGTATTTGCTTCTTGGGTTCTCAGGTATTAATCCTTGCCAAAAGTAACAAATATATTTTTAGCTATTGTTAAGTGTGTCCTGTAATAACCTACGTACTGTAGTGATATTCAAATATACAGCATGTTTCAGAAATACTTTGACAAATCTTAGGGGTATGTCCCCCACACGAAAACAATATAGAAAGTTCATATAACATATGTCCGAAAATCCTCTTTTTTTTTTAGTTATTAATGAAAGAACATAATGAAACATCTTTAGATACTGTCAGCTTCGTAACAAGTTTTGCAACTTTAATAGATTCAGAAACTCATAACAAATGTTTATGCTCGACCATGCCGAAATGTAGTAATTATACACCTCATAGCAGACCTTTAATGCATGTCATTAAAGTACAACTGCTCATTAAAGGTCAGGTCTTTCAGCCAATGACGACTCAGGTTACAACTGTTCAGCCAATGACAGGTCAGCTTTCTACCGTTATAAAACCGCAAGTATCGATTATTCTCGGATATGCAATCGAAAGAGAATTAGCGAAAAGTCACGGAGGCTGGAAATCCTATACTGTCGCAGAAGGTTATGTTCTGTTACTATAATAATTAGAGTTAATTGTAAATAATATTCAAATAAATTCAATCTGTCATCTCGTTTTTCAATGTCTAATTTAATTTCAATGTTATCTCTGTAGGTTCTTATGGCCTAGCAAGGTCAATGTGAACATCTGTTCCTCGGAAAAAATCAATACTTTCGCGTCTGCCAACATCTCACAACATACGGGACATTGGTCAAGGTCAGATACAAAGAAAATTAATAATATCAAGTTAGAAATATGGTCGAGCATAAAAAGTCGTATGAAACTCGCCTATAATGGTGATTAAAAAGCTCGTATGAAAATTATGAAACTCGCTTGCGCTCGTTTCATACATATCCGTACTCGCTTTTTAATTACCTTCATTATAGGCACGTTGCATAATGTACTATTTAATGACAACTGACAGTAGTAAACAAGTCACATAACCAAATAGGATACAATGGGTATATCAGCAGACTTGTATCTATAACATCATACGATTATGAATTATTATCGCTTACAAACTTCAGTTAAGTTGTTGGATTGTACCTCGAAATGCGTTGAACGTTAACTTTCATTGTTATCGGTTTCTGAATTGATTAAAGTTGCAATACTTGCTACCAAGCTGACAATATCAAAAGATGTTTCATTAAGTTCTTTCATTAATAACTGAAAACTAAGGATTTTCGGACATATGTTTATATGAAATGTTTTTCTTTATTTTCGTATGCGGAACATGTTCCCAGGGTTTGTCACAGTATTTCTGAAACACTCTGTATATTTTAATCGCCAAATGCAAGGTCTAGTGTTAGACGTGGACTAGATAACGCAAATAATAATTCCATAATCAAATTCTTAAAGAAAGACGTTTTTTGTTTGGCGTAAATTACGATGTTAAATTGTATTTTTCATTATGTATCATATTTACTAATACAAACTTTTATCTATTTTGAATCTTGCGTACACTACTTTTAACACTTGAATATAATTAATTGATTAACTACAAACTTTTATGTTACTATAATGTTGACAGCAAACATTTAAAAATTTGTTTCAGGTTTAGGCCTATATTAAGTCCGAAACATTTCATTGGTAGAAAGGAGCACCATCTTTATACGATATTCGACTTGGGAACAGTCTGTAATCTCAAAGAATATTGAATATAGACTTTTTATTACTACAACATTTTATATTGTTTATATTCAAAAAACTTAACTTAGATACATCTTTAGAGGAATGAAAATATTAAGAAAATATCAAATGAAAGTCTCTTGTAATTTGCAAATTTAATCGCATAAAAATACAGGTACCATTATGCAGATTTTGAATTTCTTCTATGTCCTGTATAACAAAATTATAATTTTGTGAGCTATCTTGGTGTGTCTGAGGTAAAATTGACTTTGCTTATCCAGAAATATTAATCTATAACGGCATAAAAACGAAAAGACATTTTATGAATATGTGACGAACAATTTTGACACTAAATTCGGTTAATCGTGAATGAAATCTCTCACAATTCTGCGGAAAATTTGTTGGTCTCTCCTCTAATAAATGACTTTAAATCCTATTGTTTCCGATGCTAACATTTTTAAAATAACTTAGTGAACAAATGTCTGTTGAATATACACGTCTCTCATTAGGAAATGTTTTGACATGAAATTATTAATGAAATGCACCATTTCTTAGAATAGCTTCATCTTTATCCCTCAAATTTATATATGTTAACGTGTTTAAATGATCATACATATCTCCTAAAGCATTACTTACTTACTTAAAAATGGCTTTTAAGGAATCCGGAGGTTCATTGCCACCCTCCATATGCCCGCAATCAGTTCCTATCCTGTGGAAGATTAATCCAGTCCCTATCATCATATCCCACTTCCCTCAAATCCATTTTAATATCATCCTGCCATCTACGTCTCGGCCTTCCCAAAAGTCTTTTTCCCTTCGGCCTCCCAACTAACACTCTATATGCATGTCTGGATTCGCCCATACGTGCTACATGCTCTGCCCATCTCAAACGTCTGGATGTAATGTTCCTTATTATGTCAGATGAGACTCCTAAAGCATTACTGAAATATAAATTCGTCTTCACTAATTAGGGGCAAAAATATTTAGTTTTATCATCACTTGTTTCTTTCAAAGGTATTACAAATCGTATTTTAAGTCGTATTAATCTTCTAATAACTCTCTCTACTTGACCACCCTACATAATTATTGTGTAACATAACATCATCGTTCTTAGTGTCCACCATAGATACAATCCCCTTGGAGATTTTCGTGAATGTTATGTATAAATTATGTGATTATATTGTCAATTTTTATCAATATTTACTTTATCACACGAAACAGCGTGATAAATCAGGCAATGAATAGCTGTGTTTCAGTTAGTGGTTTTTAATCTAAAAGGAAATTTGTTATCTTGCGCATTAATCAAAGTAGTTTCAACCATTACTACCAAAATAGCTACTTTTCTGGAAAGCCATTTTAATAGAAATTGAAAATGTAATAGAAGTTTCAAGTTCAATCCATAAGATTTATCTTTTTATGTTTATGTTTATGTTTATTTGCTATGACATTGTTTATAATATATTAACGTTTTCGCCTTTTCGGCATCATCAGATATTGTTGAGAAAACACGAAATCTAAACCTTGAACAAATTAAAATGTAACAAGTACTGCACATGACAAGATGGACTTTCATGAGTTTTATGTAATTATGTCCAATTAATAAAAGGTTTATTTTGAAAAAGGATTTCCTGGAAAAGTGAGTTTGGAAAAGTCGATATGATTTTCTGATACATATGACTCATGTTACAAAAATACATATAAATAATTTAAAATGACAAAAGTATTACATATACTGCATTAAGTCATTAACAGACATACGAACATCAGCAAATTAATAAAAATATTTGTGAAAAATCAATTGTTGAGTTTATAATTAATTACCGAGGAATTATGAGTGGAATGGTGATATAATATCATTCCATTTTATATTTGAAATAACATTTTATAAAATCGACAAAAGGTAATTGATAAAATTTGATAAAATCTTGTCTCGCAGTGTGTTGCCATGCTGTTACAATTAATCGTTAATAGTTGTGTAGCTATACATTTGGCTGTTCTCCGTTCATCAAATCTTGAATCTGTAAAATATATGTTTCAATGATTTATCTAACAATTGAGAAACTAATAAATTTCAAAATTGTCAATGATATAGATTGAACTTGAAACTTCTATTACATTGAACTAGATTTATCTGAAAACAAAATCAATTGTAAAAAAAAAATGAAAAGTTCACAACATTATTTAAAACTTCTCCGACATTGCTCTCAAGCATTGACATCAAACACAACAAATAATCCCTAAATATTTTACTGTCATAAAACGAATACACATTGAAAGATCAGCCATATCGCTGCTAGCAGTTGTATCATCAATATAAGTACATTTTAATTTACATTTCTGACATTACTACGTCGTCTTCGAGGTATTTGATAAGAAAATGACACGTTTTAACGTAAGACAAAGTTAAAGAATTGTCTGCTAGATGCTGCACGTGATAAAGCGTATGTGCTGCGATCTGTCGAATGCTGCGTAATATATCCGCAAGTGAATAAGCGACAAACAAAACTATATACCTAACGATAAAAAAACCATTAAAAAAAAAACAAAACGATAAATCGATGACCTGTTCACGCGGTCGTCGGGGTTTTGTGAATCCGCTGTCATTTTTTAAGTCGCCTTTCATATTTGGAATACATTTCCAGTTACTGTTTATATCACGTTGCGATGTTGTGTTGGAAAGAGGGATTAGCTTAAATAACTGAATGGTCTTAATCCTGTGACACAGTCATATTACAGACTTCATTCGAAAAACTAAGCTCGCACTCATGTGATAACCTCAGAGTGGAGAATGGCTTATTATAACGTTGTTAGGGCCGAATTCATAGTCAACATTTATCGTAAGGAAACACTTAAGCAGTTGCTTATAATAATTTCCAATTCATAAATCCCACTGAAGTGAACACTTATTCAAATAAGGTAGCTTGTCAGCTTACTTAAGTGTTTCCTCATATGCATTGTAATCAGCTGATTCGGTATACAATAGATGTTGATTAAGATTTAATTTAAATTATTGAGTTCTGTAATTAAAATGAAAATGAGATTCGGCAAGCAAAAGATATATCAGAGATATAGAAAACCCTTTAGAGATGTATAATGATCAACAATTTAAGAGGAGATAACGTTTCGACAAGAACACTGTTGTGAATATTCTGGTGTTTCTCATTTAAATTTACAATACAACCATGAGGCTTACCGATTTCGGCACTGCTGAAAGTACTGGTTGCTTTGAGATTTTATGATACAGCAGCATTTCAGGTAGATTTAACTGACATTTTTTTTCGAAAAGTATTCACGTCCCAACAAAGAGTCATTTGCATTTTTGTTTGTATTCTACCCAAGGAATAAGCTGTTAAAGTTTGCGTAATTATATCACTTCCACTTTGTTTAGCATAAAAATAACTGAAAAATAAATTTAAATAATTTACTTACAGGAATATTTCCGGAGTTTGCATTAAACTCAACTACAATTTTGTTTCATGTCAGTTTCTTCTTTTGGAGAGAACAGTTATCAATTTTTTTTTTTACTTTCGACGATATTTCCATATTTCAGAGCTAGTTATCTTAGCTCTTTTCTGTAAAATGCTTTCTGGACATCTTGTATAATTTTTAGATCTATAATATTTACTTCTGAATTTGTGTATGACAATAATGCCGATTTAACAATTTGAAGGCGCTGGAAAACAATTGAATGTAGGAAAGCGCTCACGTCTAGCCATGTTGCCATATTTCTTTCGATTTCAAGGGAATGCTCAAGGCATATGAATGAGTAGCGTCTCTGCAATACGATCTGAAATAAGTGCTAAGGAAATGCTCATTACTTAAGTGTTTCCTCATTTTATAAGCGATGACTATGAATTCGACCCTTAGAATCGAGACTTTGCTTGTTGTAGGAGTAATGAACTTAATGGAAATAAAGATAATCATTTTTTTAATTTATTATCGTATCAGGAACACATCACAATATCCAACAACAAAAGACACAGATAAAATAAAAGTTACTTAGGCAATGGAATTATGTACTATTCTTTTCGTATTTAAATTGGTTCCCTGAAAAGTGAGGGTGTCTAGGAACAAGAAAGAGAAAACTTGGCACTTCGTACTTGAATGAGTTATTTTCTCTGTAATTTTCATTAATATGTTTTTAAATTAGAGATAATATCTGGGTAGCTATATGTATAACAACGGTGCATACAGCTATCAACGAATTTCCTGAGTAATAAAGTTATTCGATGTTACTTATTCTTTTGTATTTAAGTAACTTTCATATTCAGTTATTCATAGTTTTCTTCCAAGCGCAGGTCTTTCACTGCAAACCCAGCATTCTTCAACCTTTCCTATTTTCTACATTCTTATTAGTCTGCGCATATGAATCAGATATCTAAATGCTGCGGTGGCGAAAATGTGACTCACGAGCACATTGTGGCTCGCAATGATAGCTGTGCATTTCTCTTGCTTCCTACCCCTCCAACCCTCACCCTCTCACTCACCGGAGTCAAACTCCGTTCCATTCGTATTTGTCTCTGACCTGCGAGTGGCGTATCGTCGTAATGTCTCTCTCGAAACCATGTACCTCTACAAAAACGAAAGGTTCAAATAGGATGGGAGGACGCATTTTTTTGCTGCCAATATGATGAGAATATTAAATGTATGATTTGTTCACAAGTATTATAAGAGAAAAACGGTTGTATAAAATAAAACGGCATTGTACTACATGTCACTCATGAAACATTAAAAGGTTAAGTGTTAATAATAATAATAATAATAATAATAATAATAATAATAATAATAATAATAATAATCTGTATGTCGATCCTTTTTCAGCAGATGTACGAATAATGCGGTTAGATCTTCAATTTAAACTCACAGTTACACAACGTGATGTTAAATGAAAGCTAGATGTAAGGACTTGACAAATGTTGAACTTTTCAAATCTTTGCCAAAAAAATAAATATTCGAAACTTCGTTCTTTCGCTTGCTCTATTGAAGCCATGTTCGCTACAACTTAAGTTTGTGAAAAATTATTTTCAACAATGAAAATAGTAAAAACCAAATTTAGATCACGACTGACAGACAAATACCTTCGTGATCAACTACGACTGGCAGTAAGTGACATAATTCCTGATTTTGAAACTCTGTCGCAGAGACATTCTGAAGACAGTTAATTTTAGGTTGTGGTAATGTGTCCTATGTTTTCTTATTCATTTCTTTGTTCGTTACACGTACTAACCATTAGTTTGTAACCTTATACTATATAAAATTATATTTAAGTGCTTGACGTAAGGAAAATGAAAATCCGTTAATAAGTCAGACAGTTGCTTCACTTCCCCTTCGGGTGTCCGCCTCCCTCCATAGGTTCTATGCACGTTGCAGGTTACACAGTGGCTCGGCGCACGATTACATTTTCGCAACGGCTGTCTTAATGTATTCTATCATCTGTTATCTTCTTCTGCTCAGATCTCCTCTGCCGTTCACCATTCCTTCCAGTGCGTCCTTCAGTAGGAAGTTTTGTCTTAGCCAGTGACTCGGTCAATTTCCATTTGTTCTCTTCCTAATTAGTTTTATTTTCCTTCACCCACTCTTTCTAACGCAACTTAATTTCTTATTTTTCACACTCAATGCAACTACATATCCACATTTCAAAAATTTCTAGTAATTTCTCTTTACTTCGTCGTAATGTCCATGTTTCTGCCTCATACAGTGCTGCACTCCACACAAAGCACTTCACTAGTCTCTTCTTTAGTTCTTTTTCCAAAGGGCCGTAGAAGATGCTCCTTTTTCTATTAAAAGCTTCCGTTGCTACTGGTATGCGAATTCCAACTGATCGAGCGCACCGCAGTGATTTGCATGTGTCCAAGCTATCGACTGTATGTGTCTAATTTTGAAAGACAGGCTTGGTGTGAGATGAAAGACATCCAATTTTATGAAGAGGTTTGCGGCCACAGATGAAACCTGAATCCATGAACAGTCGATACAATGGAAACACAATGAATCTCCATCTACGAAGAAAGTAAATGCTGTTCCATCTGCTGAAAAAGTCATGGAGTCTAAGTTCTGGTATTCTAAAGGAACGATTATGATTTATTTTTATCTAGCAAAGGACAAAACAATATACGGAGAGAACTATTGAAATCTCTTGTAGCAGTTCAAAGTAAAAATTCCGCGAGGAAATGCCAGGTATGATCAGTTTCATCATGACAATGTGCCTTCACATATCCGCAACAGAGTTTGCTCAACTACGCGAATTGCGGTTCGAATTTATTGTTGTCACCTCACACTGCTCGCTGGATCTGGCATCCTATGACTTTTTCATTTCGGCTACAAATTTTTTTCACCACATGAAGAGGTGATAGCAGTAGCAGAGATTTTTTTGCAGACATCTAAGAATCTGTTTGTAAGGAGAGTATAAAAATATTTCAACACCGTTGTACCAAGTGTGTTAATTTCAAAGACAATTATGTTAAAAAATAAAGTTGTTTCAAAATAATTCTAGTTGTATTTGTATGTCAGGCCATGAACATTCCAAACAGAAGACATTGTGCATTAGTGATGGATTTCAGGCGACCAGCAAGAGCCGAAATTTCCTAAAAGCTATGATACCTGCCTTATACAGGGACATAATTTTATTTTTACTAAGATTTTTAATATTAACCTGGCTATACGTTTGGATCAACGCCGTTTGCTACCCCCTTCCACTACTGGAGTTCGATGATACTGGCGTAATATACAAACAAATCATTTTACTAGGTATAGGAGGGAAGAAAAGTAGTTCATCCATTTACGTAAACTAGGAAATATCGCGATTTTCAGTTTGGTCGTTTTCATTGGGTTTTTGTTTAATCAAAATACAGTATAGTATTAACAATGAGTGTTTTTACTCATGAACTGAGCTGTCCATGTGGACGTATTCATTATGCAGTGTATATTATACTGTCTACAGCACATTAGCGTACAATATAGAGAATGAAGTAAAATTGGAAAATAATCATAATATCGATATTTAAATACATATTTTGAAAATGGTGGCCGTTCATTTCGATACAGGCTTCGGTTCTAATGTGCATATTATCGCACTATAGACTATTGCACCTAATCTCAATTACCAGTTTCGTCCTTCGTAACTAATAACTCATGTTGAAATAATAATTCTGTACCTAATCTATAAAAGAGTACCTTACGTACTGTAAATTCAATCTTCACTTCTGCCCGATCCGAAAAGATAAAATTACTCAGATATACTATCTACTGTCCGTCCAAGTGGTTATGTCGTAAGGTCATAGAAAGGGAGGAAATCACGTGACAGTTAATTACTTAACGAGGCCCTTTTATTTAAGTTGTTTTAAACAGTTGTATATTATTACGTAGACGTCCAATTCCTAACAGAAATTAATGTTCTCACAAAAGAGCTAAGACGACAATCCAGCCACTAGCTGGCGAATAAAAGCAGGTGGGGAAACCGGGATACTACTTAGGCAAATGGACGACAGTATCTGTGCGAAAATGATTCAATATTGAAAGCTCTTTCATCACTGAAAAACGCGAACATATTTTTGGAACGTACTGTTTACTATGTCAGTAAGGCTACTATGACTGTATATGCGGTCTTGGATCTGTGGGTGCAGGACTGTTGAACTTCATTAGTAAAAGGGGTGGGAGTGAAGTACATTAAAAAACTCAGGTACAATAAAAATTGAAGTAAAAATAAAATGATGTCCCTGTACAATCCGTCACTGAGCAATGATTACCTTCCAGTCTACTCATCTAAGCAGGGGAAGGTGGCGTGGGGAGTTGAATGGATATCTGCAGTGACTCGATTGAGTTATTATTGCCCAGGCCTGCGCTATGCTCTTCAGCGAAGTACTGAGTGCTGTTTGTGGTTCGATGTCTGATGTCTTTCTTTGAAAGTTTTTATTTCTCATTGGGGTGTATCTGACAACCTGTTTGATATTTTATATCAACTTCCAGACTGGATGGATTCAGTGTGAGACTCAAATTATGTAGTGTTGATATGACACCGGGTCTCGACTTGTACAGCATAGCACAGTCTTGCGATGGTGACTAGTAATTTCGAGCTAGAGCTCTTTTATGGCCGCTGCGCGCGCGCGGAGCTCTTTTACCTGTAAACATTGCTAAAGGATGTAAAGATCTCAGAACACAGCGCATCATGACGGAACGGAAGCGCTTAAAGCTTTCAAGGAAGAGTGAAAGATACAATATTTATGCTTCGAACACGGTGATGAAGTCCAGTGTTTGTTGTATAAAAAAATATCATTTGCAAAAAAAGCAACATAAAACGGCATTATGAGACGCAACA